>NW_017675460.1:45959-46990 GCF_001879085.1 Nicotiana attenuata | reverse complement strand
TTTGGAGACCCGAGTTGGAGTCTTTATTTGCTGGGTATGTTAGAGTGTGGATGTGATGTTGGAATTCAGACTGGTTGCCTTAGTGTTGGTTTATTCTGGACTATTACGCTATGGGCTATGCTGGAAATGCCACGGGTTGAGTGGCGAGGTGCGTCGGATTATGTTCTAGCAGAATGGTTATATTTCAAAGATCCAGCGGACGGCTGGGAAGGACTGCCTTTCTTAATTGGGCCTTCGTGATGGATATCAGTGTAGAGGTTCTGTCATTGATTTAGTTCCGGTGTTGAGGGACTTCGGATGTGTTTCTTGTGGCCGGGCATGTCGCCGGGCGAGGTTGTGGATTTCGGAATTGATTTGGTGCCGGGCACCGTATCGTATGGCTCCGACAGGAGTTATAGTAGTGGAAGGAGCAGCTTCAGACTTCCTTGTTAAAGAGTTCGTTGGCAGGCCAGTATGGATGCGTGTTCTAGTTTGAGTTGGTTTGGTTGGCCCCGAATTGTATTGTTGAGGGATAGGTTGATTCGACCACTATTGAGCTTATTAGTGATCTGGGGAGATCTATGAGTTACCTTTCTGTGTTGTAATTGCTGGTTATAGGCACATATGGTGCGGTTCAATTGGGGTCTCCTAGTGGAATTCGAGCGGGAAGAGTAATTGAGCGTTGCTTAGTGAACGGCGTATCGGTTGTGTCCTATCGGGTTGGCGTATGTTATTTGTTTCACCGTGGGTGCAATGATTTGCTTTGGTTCCAGACATCAAATTGTGCGTGGCTGTCGATTTTGAGCATAGTGACTTGAGGTGTTCCATGTGTAGCAGTGTTTGGATAGGATCGCGCATTGTAGCGAGGCTACGAGGGGATATGACCTTTCGGGGTGGATTCATGTGTTCTATTTCTATGATGTGAGACAGGGTCTCAGCTTTGTGTTGTGATGGTACTGATGAGCTTGAGGTACAGCTCTTTCGTTTGGGGTCATTTTTATGATTTGAGTATATCCAGACCGTTTCTTATTGGTGCGCGAATTATACAAGTT
>NW_017675460.1:40180-44147 GCF_001879085.1 Nicotiana attenuata | reverse complement strand
CGCAGAAGCGAAATGATGACCGCAGAAGCGGTAATAACTGGGCAGAATATTTAATTGGTCTTCTTCGCGAATTTTTAAGGGTTTCTCATTTCTAACCTCAGACTTGGAGGATTGTGGGCGATTTTGAAGAGAGATTTCAAGGGGTTTCGATAAGGTATGGATTCTTGGACTTAAAACACGATTTTATGGTGTACATATATGGATTAGAGCTGAAAACTCAAGTAATTAATGGGCAAAAATAGTGGTTTAGGGCTTGAAACTTAAGAGAACAAAAATTAGGATTTGTGGGGTCATTTGGACTCCGATTTTGGTATTCTTAGTATGTATGGACTCGTGGCGAGACAAGGAATCCGTTGATGTAAAAAAATTTGAGTTTCGAGAAGTGGGCCCGGGGCTCGGGTTTTGTCAATTTCGGGATTTTTAATATTTTTCGATTCTTTTCAATTGGATATTGTTCCTTTGGCATGTTGTGATGTATTCGCTCTGATTTTGGATAGATTTGACGCGCGTGGAGGCCGGTTTGAGGGGCAAAGGCGTCGCGAGCTAGAGAATTTGCCGGTTCGAGGTGAGTAATGATTGTAAATGACATCCTGAGGGTTTGAAACCCCGGATTTGCACATCTAGTGCTATATTGAGGTGACTTTCACGCCGGATAGCGAGCGTGGGGTAGAGCACCGTTGGGGATTGTGACTTGGTCCGTCCCGATTGATGAAATTACTGCATATTTGACTGAAATTACTTGCTATCATCATAATTTGGGCTGATTGCCATATTTGGGCTTCGTGCCAACTATTTGAACCCTTCCGGGATTGTTGTTGATAATTCCTCACTGATTTAATTATATATTTGAACTCAGTCATGTATTTTCCACTGTTTTAAAACTCAGCCAAGTTTATTATGCCTTAAACACTCGAAATGATAATTCCAAAAAAATATTTTGGGCTGAGCATCATGTTTACTGTTGCCCGAGTGGCTTATGTGACCTTGTTGACTGAGTAAGGCCGAGGGCCTGTATTTGTGAGGATACTTTGGATCGGGCTGCACGCCGCAGCAGTAATATACTGGTACTGATATGAGGCCGAGTGCCTAGATTTGATGCCACGAGATGGCTTGATATTGCGCTTGGGCCGTAAGGGGCCCCTCCCGGAGTCTGCACACCCCCACTGAGCGCCGTCGACGATAAATGGATCGGGCTGCACGCCGCAGCGATATGTGGAGCGGGCTGCACGCCGCAGCGGTACTAGTACTATTTGATGTGTTTACCTTATTTCATTTGTCTGCCATTATATGTTGTTTGTGCTTCTTCTTGCAATATTTACCTGTTGTTCTGGTATTATTTGATAACCGAGTGTGGTGCCCGAGAGACGGACTTCTATGCTTATCTGCACTATTTGTTTTTGGCATTCATTTGCGTTACCGCTGAAAAGATCATTTTCAAAAGAGGTTTTAAACTGAGCTAAGGTATTTCTAAAGGTTTTACAGCTTCACTGCTTTTCTCAAAGGGTTTTTCACTGCCCCTATATAGCATGATGGTTTGCTTTACGTGATTTCTTACTGCTCAGTTGTTATTTACCCTTATTACTCACTGAGTTAGAGTACTCACTTTACTCCCTGCACCTCGCGTGCAGATGCAGGTATTAATCACCCAGTAGCGGGTTTTGGCTGATCAGAGGCAGAGCTATAGGAGTAGCGAGGTGACTGCCTGCGTTTGCAGCACCATTTTTCTCTCTTTTGGTTCATTATTCCGGCTTATATATTTTAGGTCTTGTAGTTGTATGTATACTTTGATAGATGCTCGTGACTTGTGACACCCCGGTTTGGGCTGTGTTTGGTTTTTTTTTCCTGCACTTATTAAAGAGACCTTTTGATAGACTGTGGTTATTTAAAATATATTAAAGCTGCTTATTAATGTTAACTATTCTAAAATGATAAGTTGGGTTAGTTGGCTGGCCTCGTCTTCACGAGAGGCGCCATCACGACTAGTGCGGGGTTTGGGTCGTGGCAGGTCCATTTAATGCGGTCCGCACAGGGGGTTTTTAGAGGGGTATAAATAAACGAGATTTTCAGTCATTTTTCACTTTTCAAAACCCTAAAAACATAAGAGGCGATTTTTCAAACAACCTTTCTTCTCCAAAACGTTGGTAAGTGATTTCTAACTTGTTTTCTTCACTCCTTAACATCTTTTAACATGGTTTCAACTTAAAATCAAAGATTTTCCAGGGGGAAATTGGGTGTTTTGGGTAGAACCTAGGTTTTTTTTTTCAAAAATTGGGGATTTGGACCTCAATTTGAGGTCCGATTTCAAAATAAATTATATATTTGAGTTCGTGTGGGAATGGGTAATCGGGTTTTGGTTTGAACTTCGCGTTTTGACCATGTGGGCCCGGGGGCGATTTTTGACTTTTGGGTAAAACTTTGAAAAACTCATTTTCATGCATTGGGGTTGATTCATTTAGCACTTATTGATGTAATTAAGTAATTTGTGATTAGATACGAGCGAATTGGCGGTGGAATCAAGGGGTAAAGCTATAATTGAGACTTGAGTTGTGTTCAAGGCATCGAGGTAAGTGTTTGGTCTAACCTTAGCTTGAGGGATTAGGAGTTGAGTCCTAATTGCTATGTGGTATTAGTCGTGTACGACGTATAGGCATGGTGACGAGTATCTATACGTTGGTGTCTATCATGACCGTGAGTCTTTACATTGTGAATATTTGATTTCATAGTATTCTTCATGCTTTGGTGATGATTTCTAGTTGTTGTGAAAAGTTTGTGGAAGGAATTGAGACCTTTGAACATCTTGGAGCATTGGCTCGAGTTATATTATAAATTGTGAAAGTATATGGGATGATTGAACCCTTTGGAGCATTGGCTCAAGTGGTAAAGCGAGTTATGAAGTAAAATTGAAAGATAGAGAAAGAGTTATTTAAATGTTCCCTTGCCAGGATTTAATTGTTAAATCGTTGTTCCCTTGCCGGGATTCCTATATGTTCTTGTTTATTTCCCTTGCCCTTGTTTGTGATTGTTGTTTGGGTGAGGAAGAGTGTTAAAGCACGAAGGGTGATGCCGTGCATTGTTTGCTATTGTGAGGAAAGAGTGTAAAGCACAAAGGGTGATGCCGTGCCGCACGATGTACCATTCCGTGCCAATTCTATTGATTATATGTGAGGAAAGAGAGTAAAAGCACGAAGGGTGATGCCGTGCACATTTTATTATTCTAATTGCTTTGGTGATGAAAGAGAGTAAAAGCACGAAGGGTGATGCCGTGCACGCTTTCATTATATTATTGCTTGGTGAGGACGAGAGTAGAAGCACGAAGGGTGATGCCGTGCACTTATTTGATTTCTGCTTCTTGTTGACATTGTAGTTATGTTGTTCCTTTCCTTACTTGATGCTTTATTCGGAACTGTTATCTCCCCGGAACATGTTTCCCCTCCTATCCTTACTTGTTTATTTCTGCTTTGTTTCCTCTGTATATTATGTTATTGCACAGGTTTATGTGGAAGTCTGGTCTAGCCTCGTCACTACTTCGCCGAGGTTAGGCTAGGCACTTACCAGCACATGGGGTCGGTTGTGCTGATACTACACTCTGTGCTCTTTTGCACAGATCTAGGTCCCGGAGTAGCATTTGGTCATCAACAGTAGATTGGGAGCTATCCTTCAGTCCGAGACTCCGAGGTAGCCCTGCTGGCGTTCGCAGGCCCGACGTCTCTTCTATCCGTTTTTATGTTCTGTTGTCATTTGTACTCGAGACAGACTATGTTCTTTTCTTTCAAACACTTATTTGTAGTAATCCTAGACAGTCCGTGGATGTTGTGACACCAGGTTCTAGTTAGTGGCATGTGTTGGTCTTCAGGATATTTTGGCTTTATATTTTATTTAAGACTTCCGCTAAATTTCATATTCCGCTGTAATTTATTTGTTTATTTCCGGTAAATTTAATTGGTTAAAAAGGAATTAAAAACAAAAA
>NW_017675460.1:4000-33380 GCF_001879085.1 Nicotiana attenuata | reverse complement strand
AGAAGCACGAAGGGTGATGCCGTGCACTTATTTGATTTCTGCTTCTTGTTGACATTGTAGTTATGTTGTTCCTTTCCTTACTTGATGCTTTATTCGGAACTGTTATCTCCCCGGAACATGTTTCCCCTCCTATCCTTACTTGTTTATTTCTGCTTTGTTTCCTCTGTATATTATGTTATTGCACAGGTTTATGTGGAAGTCTGGTCTAGCCTCGTCACTACTTCGCCGAGGTTAGGCTAGGCACTTACCATCACATGGGGTCGGTTGTGCTGATACTACACTCTGTGCTCTTTTGCACAGATCCAGGTCCCGGAGTAGCATTTGGTCATCAGCAGTAGATTGGGAGCTATCATTCAGTCCGAGACTCCGAGGTAGCCCTACTGGCGTTCGCAGGCCCGACGTCTCTTCTATCCGTTTTTATGTTCTGTTGTCATTTGTACTCGAGACAGACTATGTTCTTTTCTTTCAAACACTTATTTGTAGTAATCCTAGACAGTCCGTGGATGTTGTGACACCAGGTTCTAGTTAGTGGCATGTGTTGGTCTTCAGGATATTTTGCCTTTATATTTTATTTAAGACTTCCGCTAAATTTCATATTCCGCTGTAAATTATTTGTTTATTTTGGGTAAATTTAATTGGTTAAAAAGGAATTAAAAACAAAAAGAGTTAATGATTTCTAAGATCGTAGCTTGCCTAGCATCTACGAGTAGGCGCCATCACGACTCCCGAGGGTGGGAAATCCGGGTCGTGACAAGTTGGTATCAGAGCTCTAGGTTACACAGGTCTCACAATTCACGGACAAGCTTAGTAGAGTCTGAGGGATCGGTACTGAGACGTCTGTATTTATCCCCCAGAAGCTACGGAGTTAGGAGAACTTCACACTTGTTCTTTCCTGTCATGCGGTTTTGTTTCTCAATGCTAATTGAATTCCTACTCTGTTCTTTCGCAGATGGCGAGAACACGCGCTTCTTCATCTACCGATCAGCAGCCCGAGCCCCCAGCTGCAGCTGCCATGAGGGGCAGAGGGCGAGGCCGAGGCCGAGACCGTGTCAGAGGCCGAGGTAGGGGCAGAGCTCAGCCCCGAGCAGCAGCCCCAGTGGCGGAGCCTCAGGTTGATTTCGACGAGGAGGTTCAGGCCCCAGTAGCTCCGGTGGGCCCAGCTCAGGTCCCAGAGTGGTTTATTGCCACCCCAGTTCTTCAGGATGCTCTGGTCCGTCTAGTGGGCCTCATGGAGAGTGTCACCAGGGCAGGTTTACTTCCCGTAGCACCAGCCGTCTCTCAGGCTGGAGGAGGGGCCCAGACTCCTGCTACTTACTCCGGAGAAGGTAGCTCCCCAGTTTCAGACTCCAGCGGCTCATCCAGTTAGAGCGGTTCAGCCGGGTGTGGTAGCTCAGACCGGCGATGGTGCAACCATGTCTGCCGATGCTTTGTGGAGATTGGACATGTTTACCAAGCTCTTCACTACTACTTTCAGCGGTGCATCTATCGAGGATCCCCAAGATTATCTGGACAGTTGTCACGAGGTTCTTCGGAACATGGGGATTGTTGAGTCCAATGGGGTTGATTTTGCTACATTTCGCTTGTTTGGATCCGCCAAGACATGGTGGAGGGATTATTGCTTAGCTAGACCAGCAGGATCGCCAGCTTTGACTTGGGAGCAGTTCACACAGCTATTTCTGGAGAAGTTTCTCCCCATTACACAGCGAAAGGCCTATCGGAGGCAGTTCGAGCGCCTTCAGCAGGGGTCCATGACTGTCACCCAGTACGAGACCAGGTTCATTGAGTTGGCTCGTCATACTCTTATCATACTTCCCACTGAGAGGGAGAGAGTGAGACGGTTTATTGATGGACTCATTCAGCCGATTCGTCTCCAGATGGCTAGAGAGACTGGGAGTGAGATATCCTTCCAGGAGGCGGCCAATGTGGCCCGGAGGGTTGAGATGGTATTATCATAGGGGGGTGGTCATAGAGCAGACAAGAGACCCCGTCAGTCAGGCAGATTCAGTGGTGCCTCGTCTGGAGGCAGAGATTCATATGGTAGAGGCCATCCTCCTAGGCCTTATCAGTCAGCACTTCAGGGTTCTCACGGAGCTTCAGGTGGCCGTGGTCCCCAGATGCAGTATTCCGATTAGCAGTCCTACAATGCACCACCTGCTCCTATCAGTGCGCCGCCGCTTCAGATTTTTCGGGGTGGTCATTCAGGTCGCCAGGGCCAGCAGTCTCAGCAGCCGAGGGCTTGTTACACTTGTGGTGAGACGGGCCACATTGCCAGGTTTTGCCCTCGAGCACCGAGTAGCTCTCAGCATCAGGGTTCTTGTGCCATGGTACAGGCATCAGATGTTCCACAGCCCGCCCAGCCAGTTAGAGGTGGGGGTAGAGGTGCTAGAGGTGGAGCTCAGGCCACTAGAGGTGGAGGCCAGCCAGCAGCAGGCCGTCCCAGAGAGGTAGATCAGAGTGGTAGGGCCCAGCCCCGATGTTATGCTCTCCAGGCCAGGGCCGAGGCTGAGGCTTCAGATGCAGTTATTACAGGTACGATTCTGGTTTGTGATAGAGATGCTTCAGTGTTATTTGATCCGGGGTCTACGTATTCGTATGTATCATCTTATTTTGCCCCGTACCTGGTCATGCCTAGTGATTCATTGAGTATTCTTGTTTATGTGTCTACACCGGTGAGTGATTCTATTGTAGTCGATCGAGTCCATCGTTCTTGTATTGTGGTGATTGGGGGTCTTGAGACTCGTGTAGATTTGTTGCTCTTAGATATGGTTGACTTCGATATTATATTGGGGATGGACTGGTTATCACCTTACCACGCTATCTTGGGCTGTCATGCCAAGACTGTGACCTTGGCTTTATCGGGTATGCCTCGTTTAGAGTGGAGAGGGACTCCTGGTCATTCTACCCGCAGTGTTATATCGTATGTGAAGGCTCGGTGTATGGTCGAGAAGGGGTGTTTGGACTATTTAGCCTATGTTCGTGATTTTAGTGCTGAGGTTCCTTCTATTGATTCCGTGCCCGTTGTTCATGAGTTTCCTGATGTTTTCCCTTCAGACCTGCCGGGTATGCCACCCGACAGGGATATTGATTTCTGCATTGATTTGGCTCCGGGCACTCAGCCCATTTCTATTCCGCCGTATCGTATGGCCCTGCCTGAGTTGAAAGAGTTAAAGGAACAGTTGCAAGATTTGCTTGAGAAGGGCTTCATTAGGCCCAGTGTTTCGCCTTGGGGTGCGCCGGTGTTATCTGTCAAGAAGAAGGATGGGTTAATGAGAATGTGTATTGATTATCGGCAATTGAACAAGGTTACAGTCAAGAATAAATATCCGCTGCCGAGGACTGATGATTTTTTCGACCAACTTCAGGGTGCCAGGGTATTTTCAAAGATTGACTTGCGATCTGGCTACCATCAGTTGAGGATTAGGGCATCCGATGTCCCTAAGACAGCTTTCCGCACTCGGTACGGGCATTATGAGTTCTTGGTTATGTCATTCGGGCTGACAAATGCCCCAGCAGCTTTCATGGATTTGATGAACCGAGTGTTCAGGCCTTATTTGGATTCGTTCGTGATAGTCTTCATTGATGATATATTGAAATATTCCCGCAGCTAGGAGGAGCACGAGCAACACCTTAGAGTGGTTCTTCAGACTCTGAGGGACAGTCAGTTATATGCAAAGTTCTCAAAGTGTGAGTTCTGGTTGAGTTCAGTTGCATTCCTGGGTCATGTTGTGTCAATAGAGGGTATGCAGGTGGACCCAAAGAAGATTGAGGCAGTCAAGATCTAGCCTAGACCCTGCATCAGCTACAGAGATTCGGAGTTTCTTGGGATTGGCAGGCTACTGCCGTCGGTTCGTGGAGGGGTTTTCATCTATTGCAGCCCCGATGACTAGATTGACCCAGAAGGGTGCCCAGTTCAGATGGTCGGATAAGTGTGAGGCGAGCTTTCAGAAGCTCAAGACAGCTCTGACTACAGCACCGGTGTTGGTTTTGCCTATAGGTTCAGGGCCTTATACAGTTTATTGTGATGCTTCCCGTGTTGGGCTTGGAGCAGTGTTGATGCAGGATGGCAAAGTCATTGCCTACGCTTCGAGGCAGTTGAAGATTCACGAGAAGAACTATCCGGTTCATGGTTTGGAGTTGGCAGCCATAGTTCACGCATTGAAGATTTGGAGGCATTATCTATATGGCGTGGCATGTGAGGTGTTCACGGATCACAAGAGTCTTCAGTACTTGTTCAAGCAAAAGGAGTTGAATTTGAGGCAGAGGAGGTGGTTGGAGTTGTTGAAGGATTATGATATCACCATTTTATATCACCCGGGAAAGGCCAATGTGGTGGCCGATGCTTTGAGTAGGAAGTCAGCCAGTATGGGCAGTCTTGCTTATATTCCGGTCGGTCAGAGGCCGCTTGCTTTGGATGTTCAGGCTTTAGCCAATCAGTTCGTGAGACTGGATGTTTCTGAGCCCAGTCGTGTGTTAGCTTGCACGGTCGCTCGTTCTTCATTATTGGAGCGTATCCGTGATCGGCAGTATGATGATCCCCATTTGTGTGTCCTTAGAGACACGGTGCAGCGCGGAGGTGCCAGGCAGGTTACCTTAGATGATGATGGAGTTTTGAGATTGCAGGGCCGAGTATGTGTGCCTAATGTGAATGGGCTCCGAGAGTTGATTTTGGAGGAGGCCCATAGCTCCCGGTAATCTATTCATCCGGGCGCTGTGAAGATGTATCAGGATTTGCGGCAGCATTATTGGTGGTGTAGAATGAAGAAGGATATCGTAGCATATGTGGCTCGTTATTTGAATTGTCAGCAGGTTAAGTACGAGCATCAGAGGCCTGGTGGTTCATTTCAGAGGATTGAGATTCCCGAGTGGAAGTGGGAGCGGATCACTATGGACTTTGTTACTGGGCTTCCGCAGACTCGGAAGAAGTTCGACGCAGTATGGGTCATTGTTGATAGGCTCACCAAGTCAGCGCATTTCATCCCTGTGGTAGTCTCCTATTCTTCTGAGAGGTTAGCTGAGATCTACATTCGGGAGATTGTTCGCCTTCATGGTGTGCCCGTATCTATCATTTCGGACCGGGGTACGCAGTTTACCTCACATTTCTGGAGAGCATTTCAGCGAGAGTTGGGCACACGAGTTGAGTTGAGCACATCATTTCATCCCCAGACGGACGGTCAATCGGAGCGGACTATTCAGATTTTGGAGGATATGCTTCGAGCTTGTGTTATTGACTTTGGAGGTTCGTGGGATCAGTTTTTGCCCTTAGCAGAGTTTGCCTACAACAACAGCTACCAGTCGAGCATCCAGATGGCTCCCTATGAGGCTTTATATGGTAGGCAGTGCCGATTTCCGGTTGGATGGTTTGAGCCGGGAGAGGCTCGATTGTTGGGTACGGATCTGGTTCAGGAGGCCTTGGAGAAGGTCAGGATCATTCAGGATAGGCTTCGTTCAGCTCAGTCCAGGCAAAAGAGTTATGTAGACCGCAAGGTTCGAGATGTGGCTTTTATGGTCGGTGAGCGGGTATTGCTCCGAGTGTCGCCTATGAAGGGCGTGATGAGATTTGGGAAGAAGGGCAAGCTTAACCCTAGGTTCATTGGTCCGTTTGAGATTCTAGATCGAGTGGGAGAGGTGGCTTATAGACTTGCTTTGCCGCCGAGCTTATCAGCCGTGCATCCAGTATTTCATGTGTCCATGCTTCGGAGGTATCACGGCGATCCAGCCCACGTGCTAGATTTTAGCACTGTCCAGTTGGACAAGGACTTGTCTTATGAGGAGGAGCCGGTAGCTATTCAAGATCGGCAGGTTCGTCAGTTGAGGTCGAAGAGTTTTCCTTCTGTTCGTGTTCAGTGGAGAGGTCACCCTCCTGAGGCATCGACCTGGGAGTCCGAGTCTGATATGCGGAGCCGTTATCCTCATCTTTTCCCCGACTCAGGTACTTCCTTCTTCTGTCCGTTCGAGGAGGAACGGTTGTTTTAGAGGTGGAGAATGTGATGACCCAAACGGTTATCACTTGTTTTAAATTAAATTCTATGACTCTGAGGCCTTGAAAACCTCATTTAGAGTTGCCTCGATTTGCATGCGCAGTCCGGGCGCATAGCCGGAAAGCTTAAAAATGAAATTCTATGAAAAATGCGAAGTTTTGATGTTAAAATGAATAAATCTGACCTTGGTCAACGTTTTGGGTAAACGGACCCGGACCTCGACCCGTGATTTGATGGTCCCGGAGGGTCCGTAGGAAAATATGGGACTTGGGCGTATGCCCGGAATCGAATTCCGAGGTCCCAAGCCCGAGAAATAATTTTTTTTTGTAAAATTATTTTCTAAAATTATTTAAGGAAATTTGAAATGAAAATTGATTAGAACGTGTTGGTATCGGGCCCGTATTTTGGTTCCGGTGCCCGGTACAGGTCTTATGTATGGTTTAAGTCATTCCTGTGAAATTTGGTTGAAAACAGACGTCGTTTGACGTGATTCGGACCTAAATTGGAAAATTTGATGTTTTATGAAGTTTGAAAGAATTCATGGATTGTGAGGTTTAATTCGATGTTTATGATGTTATCTTGGCGATTTGATCGCACGAATAAGTCCGTAGGATGTTTTAGAGGTTGTGTGTATACTTGGGTTGGAGTTCCGAGGGCTCGGGTGAGGTTCGAGCAAGTTCCGGGATGCCTTAGGCTTAGAAAATCAGATGTTGCAGGTTCAGGAGTTGCAGGTCTCTGAACCCTCTAATGCGGTCCGCGAGAAATAGCGTGCGGCCGCGGTCGCCTTTGTGCGTGGCGCGGTGAAGGCTGTGCGGCCGCAGTCGGCTTTGTGCGGTCCGCACAGGGTGCTGAACTGCAGGTCTTCAGGTAAGCCTGTGCAGCCGCGGTCCATTTAATGCGGTCCGCACAGGGGGTTTCATAGGGGTATAAATAAACGGGATTTTCAGTCATTTTTCACTTTTCAAAACCCTAAAAACATAAGAGGCGATTTTTCAAACAACCTTTCTTCTCCAAAACGTTGGTAAGTGATTTCTAACTTGTTTTCTTCACTCCTTAACACTTTTAACATGGTTTCAACTTAAAATCAAAGATTTTCCTGGGGGAAATTGGGTGTTTTGGGTAGAACCTAGGTTTTTTTTTTCAAAAATTGGGGATTTGGACCTCAATTTGAGGTCCGATTTCAAAACAAATTATATATTTGAGTTCGTGGGGGAATGGGTAATCGAGTTTTGGTTCGAACTTCGGGTTTTAACCATGTGGGCCCGAGGGCGATTTTTGACTTTTGGGTAAAACTTTGGAAAACTCATTTTCATGCATTGGGGTTGATTCATTTAGCACTTATTGATGTAATTAAGTAATTTGTGATTAGATACGAGCGAATTGGCGGTGGAATCAAGGGGTAAAGCTATAATTGAGACTTGAGTTGTGTTCAAGGCATCGAGGTAAGTGTTTGGTCTAACCTTCGCTTGAGGGATTAGGAGTTGAGTCCTAATTGCTATGTGGTATTAGTCGTGTACGATGTATAGGCATGGTGACGAGTATCTATACATTGGTGTCTATCATGACCGTGAGTCTTTACATCGTGAATATTTGATTTCATTGTATTCTTCATGCTTTGGTGATGATTTCTAGTTGTTATGAAAAGTTTGTGGAAGGAATTGAGACCTTGAACATCTTGGAGCATTGGCTCGAGTTATATTATGAATTGTGAAAGTATATGAGATGATTGAACCCTTTGGAGCATTGGCTCAAGTGGTAAAGCGAGTTACGAAGTAAAATTGAAAGATAGAGAAAGAGTTATTGAAATGTTCCCTTGCCGGGATTTAATTGTTAAATCGTTGTTCCCTTGCCGGGATTCCTATATGTTCTTGTTTATTTCCCTTGCCCTTGTTTGTGATTGTTGTTTGGGTGAGGAAGAGTGTTAAAGCACGAAGGGTGATGCCGTGCATTGTTTGCTATTGTGAGGAAAGAGTGTAAAGCACGAAGGATGATGCCGTGCCACACGATGTACCATTCCGTGCCAATTCTATTGATTATATGTAAGGAAAGAGAGTAAAAGCACGAAGGGTGATGCCGTGCACATTTTATTATTCTAATTACTTTGGTGAGGAAAGAGAGTAAAAGCACGAAGGGTGATGCCGTGCACGCTTTCATTATATTATTGCTTGGTGAGGACGAGAGTAGAAGCACGAAGGGTGATGCCGTGCACTTATTTGATTTCTGCTTCTTGTTGACATTGTAGTTATGTTGTTCCTTTCCTTACTTGATGCTTTATTCGGAACTGTTATCTCCCCGGAACATGTTTCCCCCTCCTATCCTTACTTGTTTATTTCTGCTTTGTTTCCTCTGTATATTATGTTATTGCACAGGTTTATGTGGAAGTCTGGTCTAGCCTCGTCACTACTTCGCCGAGGTTAGGCTAGGCACTTACCAGCACATGGAGTCGGTTGTGCTGATACTACACTCTGTGCTCTTTTGCACAGATCTAGGTCCCGGAGTAGCATTTGGTCATCAACAGTAGATTGGGAGCTATCCTTCAGTCCGAGACTCCGAGGTAGCCCTGCTGGCGTTCGCAGGCCCGGCGTCTCTTCTATCCGTTTTTATGTTCTGTTGTCATTTGTACTCGAGACAGACTATGTTCTTTTCTTTCAAACACTTATTTGTAGTAATCCAAGACAGTCCGTGGATGTTGTGACACCAGGTTCTGGTTAGTGGCATGTGTTGGTCTTCAGGATATTTTGGCTTTATATTTTATTTAAGACTTCCGCTAAATTTCATATTCCGCTGTAATTTATTTGTTTATTTCCGGTAAATTTAATTGGTTAAAAAGGAATTAAAAACAAAAAAGAGTTAATGATTTCTATGATCGTGGCTTGCCTAGCTTTTACGAGTTGGCGCCATTACGACTCCCGAGGGTGGGAAATCCGGTTCGTGACAAGTATTGATTGTATTTTTATAAAGTTTAGTGTGACAAGTACCTAATTAATAAGATTCCTCTGATGGCGAGTTAAAGAGGACGCTGATAACAACAATATGAATTAATGTATATAATTCCATTATTATTTTATGTATTAAGTTATTGTAGTGAAGTACCTCCTTTTTTTTCCTCATAAAGCATCGTGCATTTACTTTTCAAGCATAAAATTATCTTGACTCTTGCCTGTTGGGTGAATATAACTACGTACGAAGGACCAGATATAAAAAGAATATTTTTTCTAAATTAATTTTTTCATATTAATCTATAATATATTCATGGGTAGCCTGGAAAGAAGTTATCACTTTGAGTTCAAAGAATTGAACTTAAATTCCGATACATGAGTGGGATTTCATGAGTGAATAGCTTAATTATTGTCTTCCTTTTAGCTACAAAATAATATTTTGTATTCGTTAGGAGTTCATTATTCCAATGTTTAGTTCTGCTCTATCTGATATAAAGTTATTAAATTTATTTTTAATAAATATTTTAATACACGTTTCATATAACTTTTTTATCAATAGTGCGATGCAGATTTGTTTGTTCGAAAAATTAAAAGAAACCTTCACAATAACAGCTAGAGCTACAAGTACTTGATATGATCTATTTGCATAAATATCCCAATTATTTTATGTTAAATGTCTGGAAGTGGAAGTGTTATTAGGTGTTAAAAGTCTAAACGTTATTCTAATTTATTCAAATTCTAAAAATGAGACAATTCTAAATTTTATGATTTTAACCAATACAAAATTATCTCTTGGAATTTGTTATTGCACAAATACAAATTAAAATTTTATATCGAAATTCTTATTGAATGTGTCACTAGACTACTATTCCTAATTATAAAGAAATGAAAAAAATCTACTTCCATTTAAAAAATTAATTTGTTCAAAAGAATTTCGGATATGTTTGTGATTTGCATTGATTTAAATCACACCGTCGAACAATTGCCAAAGTTGAATTGTATTTGCCACTACATGATTTTCACACACACACACACACACATATATATATATATATATATATATATATATATATATATATATATTAATTACTCTTTTAAGAGATCATGACAAAGCAGTCAAGTAACAAAAGGGTACATACACCAAGAGCATAGACGCCAAAAACATCATTTATAAAGAAATATTAGATGAGATACATCATAACATACCTCTATCTCTTATATAAAATATTTATACTTACAAATACTCTATAACTAACAAGTTAAATTTGACGTTGTATACACGTGCAACGCACGTATACTAAAACTAGTTATTATAAAAGCACGAATAATTTATGCTAAATATTGAACGACTAAATTATCCCTGAAATATTGATTGACTTTTATGCCCATAAATATTTGTATAATTTAAGGATTTAATTGTAATTAAATTACTTAATGATGGAATTCTCTTTCGACTTAAACTACACATCTACCCTACAAAATTGATCTCCTACTTGAATTAGAAAAACCATCCATAATTTTTTTTAAAAAAATAAAGGCCTCTAACGTATTTTACTACAACATACGTTGTAGATTGATGTGTGACTTATGAGAAAATTTTAAATAATTTATCGGTTCATGAAGCTTGAAAGAAAATGTCACGACCCAAAATCCACTAAGGGCCGCGATGGCGCCGGACACTGCTGTCAGACAAGCCAACTAAAATACTTAATTAGATTCCAATTTAGACAATTTTGAAAACCCAGACTTTCCTTCTAATTTCATAAGTAAGGAGGCAACTGCTTCAATTCAAATTAAATAATAAGCAATTAATACAAAATATTACAAAACCATCCCAGAACCCGGTGTCACAAGTGCATGAGCAATTACTAAGGAATCGAATAAAGTACAATAACTGTCTAGAATACAAGTGGACAGAAATGGAAATACAATACAATACTCTGAAGGAGACTCTGCTGACTGCGATCGTCTCAATAAATGCAACTCACCTAAGTCTCTGTATCAACCATGCCGCTATGCCACTAAGCCACTAAGCCACTAGCCACACATAAACCTGTGCAACAAAAATGCACAGCAAGTGTAGTATGAGTACGAAAACAACGTGTACTTAGCAAGTATCCCGTCTAATCTCGAAGAAGTAGAGACGAGAGGTCGACTTCAACACTTGCTAGTGGTCAAATAATAATATGGTGAAGATGTGAGGAAACATGGATTTATCTAGCAATTTTATCTCATAAGCAGGGAAACCGGTAACACCTTCTCAAATAATAAGGAAACTTCCAAGATTCACTTTTCATTATCTCTATTAGTTTATATCGGCCATAAAAGACAATATCAACTCCAATAAGTTTCAAGGTAAGCAATGCAAGCATGCGCATATTATGCCGACGCGACGGCCCGATCCAACAGAAATAAACTGTGCACTTGCCGAGGGTCGACGGCACGCCTATAGATGCATCTATTTAATCTACCGAGGCGTTCGGCCCGTTCCAAAATATAAACACACACAGACAGATAGTCAATCAAGAAGTCAACATGGAGCAATTACCCAAGGAAGAGCCAATTCTCTTTAGTAATTTAAGAAAATGAAGCTTAAATCTTTTTAGGAACTCATTTACTAATTCGATGTGATTTAAGCAATACAAGCTGTCAATAAAATGGCAAATATTCCAAGTATAGCATGCTTTTGGGACCTAGACTACCCGAACAATAGCATAATAGTAGCTACGCACGGACTCTCGTCACCTCGTGGGTACGTAGCCCCCACAAATAGGAGCACATAACCAATTTACTCACTTATGGGGACAATTCCCTCTTACAAGGTTAGAAAGGAGACTCACCACGCTCCGAAGATCCATAGCCGGCATTCCACGTTCTTCCGAAGACTCGAACCGATGAACAAAGCTCCAAAACTAGTCAATAATTATGTAAACCCATTAATATATGCTAAGGTACTAATTATAATCCAATTTATAACAGTTCCTAACCCCGATCGAAGAGTTGACAAAAACTCCCTCGGGCCCACGTGCCCGGATTTCGAAATTTCTCGAAGATAAAGTTTACCCATGAACTCACGAACTCAAATATATGATTTTCTCTTAATTCCATCCCCAAAATCGTGGTTAAATTCCAAGAATGCTAGTTTTCTAGGTTTTCCCTCAAACCCCAAGTTTTCTACAAATTTCATGCTCAAATCCATACATAATTGATGTATTTAACTCAAAATAGGTGGGATTAGCTTACCTTGTCGTTGATGATGAAAATACTCTCTTGAACCCTCCAAGAATCGCCCCCA
Source organism: Nicotiana attenuata (assembly GCF_001879085.1). Classification (NCBI taxonomy): domain Eukaryota; kingdom Viridiplantae; phylum Streptophyta; class Magnoliopsida; order Solanales; family Solanaceae; genus Nicotiana; species Nicotiana attenuata. Next base: position 21,168 of record NW_017675460.1, on the reverse strand, counting down.
AGCCAAGAAAATATAATAGGAAATGGCCAAAACCCGACTTTAAAACAACATTCTGCCTCCAGCTCTTTCCGCACCTGCGGCTTCCAGACCGCTTCTGCGGTTCCGCAGGTGCGGTTCCAATACCGCATCTGCGGTCCTCACCAGGCTGCCCCTCTTCCGCTTCTGCGACTTCTCCACCGCAGGTGCGGTCCCGCATCTGCGAAAATATGACCGCATCTGCGGTCCCTTCTCTTCTAGCCCAAACCACATATGCGGCTCCTTCTTCCGCAGGTGCGGTCCCGCTTCTGCGGCACCCTGACCGCATCTGCGGTCTCTTTGCTCTAGACCAAAATCTGCTCCTGCAGCCTCCTAGCCGCTTCTGCGGCTCCGCGCCTGCGGCCCCTTTCTCGCAGGTGCGGTTATGACAGCAACCACCAAGATCAGCCCTTCCAAAATCCCATTTCCGATCCGTTAATCATCCGGAATCCACCCGAGGCCCTTAGGACCCCAACCAATCATACCAACCAGTCCCAAAACATATTACGGACTTGCTCGAGGCCTCAAATCATATCAAACAACGCTAAAATCACGAATCGACCTCCAATTCAAGCTTTATGAACTTTAGAATTTCAAACTTCTACTTTCGATCTTTAAACCTATCAAGTCCGGATGACCTCGAATTTTGCAGACAAGTCATATTCGTCATTACGGACGTACTCCAACTTCCGGAATCGGATTCCGATACCGATATCAAAAATTCCACTTCTGGTCAAACTTCTCAAAAACCTTCAAATTTCTATCTTTAGCCAAATGACTCCAAAATGACCTACGGACCTCCGAATTCACTTCCGATCGCACTCCCAACTCTAGAATCACCATACGCACCTATTCACAGACTGGTAATCCCCAACGGACATCGATAACACTGAAATGCACTTCAAGCCAAACTTATGAAATTTCTTCAAAAATGCTAACTTCCACAATAGGCGCCAAAACGCTCCCGGGTTATCCAAAACCCGAATCGGGCATACGCCTATGTCCGAAATCATCATACGAACCTGCTGGAACCTTCAGATCCCAATTCCGAGGTCGTTTACTCAAAAATCCAATCCTAGTTAATTCTTTCAACTTTAAGCTTCCAAAATGAAAATTCTCTTCCCAAATAAACTCCGAACTTTCCGAAATTCAATTACAACCACGCGTACAAGTCATAACACCTGGAATGAAGCTGCTCATGGCCTCAGACTGCTGAACGACGCGCTAGGGCCCAAAACGACCAGTCGGGTCGTTACATTCTCTCCCACTTAAACATATGTTCGCCTTCGAACGTGCTGAGAACTGCACTGAAGTAGTCTGAAATCACTGTTTAGCACCTCTTGCACCTTCCCGTGCTACCACGACTCAGTTGAGCACGTTAGCTCGATCAATTCTGAAGATATTTCTTTTTATTCAAGCAAATAAACCTTAGAGCCCAATTCCAACATCCGAAATTCTCTGCCAGGCTTGTTCCAACATATGCTCACCATATCAACATCTACACGCAGCACCAAAACACGACTGCATACCTTAGCTGAATTTAGCCCTCGCACCATTTTAGGACCACAATAACATTCTCCGGTCGATTTAGTCGAAATTCCATGATTCTAATGCTCACAACGCACCTCATGATATGCATAGCTCTTACTCTAACTCTTACAATACTGCCACGACGGAAGATATGCGTAGAATTTCATAACCAATTGCTGAATCAACAAATCATTGGGTCTATACTCCTGACAGGAACCCTCACCTCATTCTGAACCGGATAATGGTCTTAGTTCCATAATATACTTCATATGGTCAGATTGCACTGATCCTAAATCCAATGATATCGTCTCATCCAGTACGAACTGCTCAGGCAATAAGCCACCCCCGACATGACCAAAGGTCTCATATGATGCTACAATGTGCCAATAGGCTACGGATCCGAACGCGATACAAAAGGAAAACGAACTCTGGAAGGAATTACCTAACTCACGCACTAATACAGACTTTCCTTAGAAAATAGGAAGCAAGGAATACAAAAATAGCATACAGAAAACTATAATCAACATCACACTGTTGCGGCGCGCAACCCGATCCGAATAACATACCCAGGGCGGCGTGCCACCCGATCCACACATAGATCTCACATAAGGAGGTGCACATCGAGCTAGATTTGCTCATTACAACAAAATACCGAATATCGGTTATAAGCATGCTAAGTGCATAATAACATCCCTGAGGGAACATACAGCGCTATAAACTACAAAACTCAAGCACAACTGAGGTGCGATATACAATTTGAACCTCAAGAGCCAATTTGCTCATATAACATCATTTTTACGCGAACCCTCAACACATAAGCAATTTCTCAAGCCGTCTCACAACTCACACGGCGCAATGTATCACTACATGAAATATATGACAACGAAATAACACCCTGACTACTCCTCCATTAGAAGCGCATTACTGAATTGAACACGTTTGGCCAGATATAGAGCCCATATTCACATTTAAATCCATCCACCGACCTCAAGTCGACCCTGATCGTACCAACCAGGTCAATGACCCTTCAAAGGTCCATACTAACTTCCCTTTACTCATAACACGCAAGAACAACCGTCACAACAGGAGTAATCCTCCGCAGTCCACAACCAAATAAACTGAGTGCCCTCCAGGCATATATTCTCAAATCAACGATATCATCACAACCTCCATACTTGGTTTAAGTCTTTAATCAATCCAGTGACTACCTGCCACACTTATACAATCTTTCCGTGGGACACACTCCCATAACCTACCATAACAAATAACTGGGTCGTACCTCCAAACCACCGGCCACACTAACGCTGAAAAGCGATCAAGAATCATTAACCAGGATGCAAAGCCCTTTTTACAAAACGCCAATCTCAGGTGACGCTGATGACAAAACCAACTTACCTTAAACATCGAAACTCCTTTCCTGCTCATCCGAGCTCGTGACATCCTTGTCAACACCGAACTGCTACCTTGATCTTCACTTCAAATTCCATACTACTCACTGCACTTAACATGCCAATATATGATAGAACTCATTTTTTATCTTAGCTTCGGAACCACTATTAGGTTAACACTTCATCATATAAAACTTTCCACTTAACTCACTTCAGGAGAACCTTAGCAACATACAGGTGAATTCCCATGACCATAGAATATGCAAATCTCTAGGTAGTGGTCTAAGCCACCATAGCCCTTCCGGGATCCGCCTACACATAACATGCCATAACACTAGAGTACTTTCTGAATATTACCAACTACGGCGGCCGACAAGCCTCGCACGCACCGCCACATTTCACTTGCATAACTTGATCACGCTGAAAGAACTGATCATTACCAGCAACATGCCAATTCGACTATGGCTACCCAGTCCCTCTTCTTCCAATTTATCCTTAATGGCCATACAAACAATGATAACCCCATTCAACACTTAATACACTCCATCCACACTCATCCCGAGTGACCCTGAATCACGAGACCATGCTGTCTCGAATCCCACGGACCATTTCGTGCCTCCCAATTGCTACATCGCAAGTCAAAACATCATAGAACATTTTGTGCCTCTTCTCATAGGCTGCTATCAAGCTTGATTCTTAACCGTACCTATAGGCTCGAAATCATTAGGCATCGCACTTTAACCTTTGAGTTCACTAGGACCGTTGTTGAGAGCCACCCACTCTGAATTGGCCCCGAATATAATCAATTCCATAAATCTTCTAGCATATGAATGCCCTCTTGGTGAAGCACCTGGCAGAATCACTTCCCTTAGAATGGGCCAATAAGGCCAACGATAGCACACCTTTCACAATTCCTTTGCTCGAATTACCACTTATGTTCTTTTCCCGCAGTTGGAGTAACCCATCAATATGGTAATAACCAGAAACCTCATAGTAGTTAACCATGCAACCCAATCATAGGCGGTGGGACTCTCCCACTTAGCTTGAGGCCATTATTACACCACTCTGGCACTCACCAGGACTCTTTATCTCTTATTGACGTAACCTTGCACAATCGATCGCCGACACTCTCGATATCTTACTGTAGAAACCCCCTTTTTATACTCTGAATCATCAACAACATTCGCACTACCGATCCCTTTGCTGTATAACCAATAGAATTCTTCGCAGAAGCCTTGCCGACCATGCGACCGCTAAACTGCTCACAGGAATAACTCACCTGTGGAAATCACTCCCCGACATCTTCCAACGTTGCTGCACGGGGTACCATCACTACAACATCAATAACCCATCCTGAGTCCGAGCTCACTCTCCAGCTGCACAAGTCCATTCACCCCTCGTGGACATCAATTAAATGTGCGACAACACTCTTCCAATTCAAAGTTATATTGTATCCTCTTCATTCAAGCAGCTCCTTCCCGTCATATCAACTCTCCTATCGCATAATAGCCCATACTTCAAATTAAATCCGTAGACCCCAATCACCAATCACTTACGTTTTCAAATCACTCCAAACTCTCCTTAAGGTACGTGGTCATCCCACTGCAAGCCCATATGCAACTCCGCCACTCTCCCACTTTGGCAGAACTCATCCCCTTAATCGACTACTCGACCTTTGCTTCTTACACTTGGCCTTCTAGAAATTTTAGCCATCGCCTGACACTTCCCACATGCCTTTCCTCATCCTTTACTGCTCAGCTGCTGTCTTAAATAAAATCTATCTTCGTGGCACTTGAACCCACAATTGCTGCTAAATTTACACCTTTCGGAAGATCATCTTTCTCATACAGTCGACCTTAGAAACACCTTTCCCAAATGACATAACGAAGCTACAGCAACTCTCGGAATTCCATTCCGACCCTCGGATCAAAATCTCACCTATCAATCGGAATTCGCCAAATTACTAACTTCGCCAATTCAAACCTAATTCTACACCGAACCTCCAAAACCAATTCCGATCACACTCCTAGGTCACAAATCACCTCCCGAAGCTAACCGAACCATCGAAACTCACATCCAAGCCCTCTAACTCATAAGTCAGCATCCGGTTGACTTTTCCAACTTAAACTTTCTTAAAAGAGACTAAGTGTCTCATTTCTTACCAAATCCAATCCGAACGCAAACTAAACAACTTGATCACACAAAACACGGATAACGAAGCATATAGAAGCAGAAATAGGGGAAACGGAGTGGTAACTCATGAGATGACTGGCCGGGTCGTCACATCCTCCCCAACTTAAACAAACGTTCGTCCTCGAACGAGTTAAGAAACATAACTGAATTCTCAAATATGTGAGTATATCTGCTCCGCATCTCCCGCTCGGTCTCCCAGGTAGCCTCCTCCACGGGCCGACCTCTCCACTGCACCTTCACTGAAGCTACATCCGTTGACCTTAACTTCCGAACCTGATGCTCCAAACTGGCTGTTGGCTCTATATCGTAAGTCAAATCAACCTCCAACTGAACCGTACTGAAATCCAGAACATGGGACGGGTTTCCAATATACTTCCGGAGCATAGAAACATGGAAAATTGGATGCACACTCGACAAGCTGGGTGGCAAGGCAAGCTTATAAGCCACCTCCCCAATCCTCCGAAGTACCTCAAAAGGCCCAATGAACCGCGGACTCAACTTCCCTTTCTTTCCGAATCTCATAACGCCCTTCGTGGGCGAAACCTTCAACAAATAGGATTAGAAAGAGAACTTCTTTTTATTATTCGAACGTACCAACTAGTTATGAAATCGGATTGATAGCGACCTTCTCACCAACCATGTAGGATACATCTCGAACCTTCCTATCCGCATAACTCTTCTGCCTCGACTGCGCCGTACGGAGTCTCTCCTGAATTACCTTCACTTTATCTAACGCATCCTGAACCAAATCTGTCCCCAATAGCCTAGCCTCACCGGGCTCGAACCAACCAACTGGAGATCTACACCGCCTCCCATACAAAGCCTCATATGGAGCCATCTGAATACTCGACTGGTAACTGTTGTTGTAGGCAAACTCTGCAAGCGGTAGAAACCGGTCCCATGACCCTCCAAAATCAATAACACAGGCGCGTAGCATATCCTCTAATATCTGAATGGTGCGCTCGGACTGCCCGTCCGTTTGAGGGTGAAAGGCTGTGCTCAACTGTACCTGAGTACCCAACTCTCGCTGAACAGACTGCCAAAACTGGGAAGTAAACTGAGTGCCGCGATCTGATATGATGGAAACTGGGACACCATGCAACCGAACAATCTCCCGAATATATTTCTCTGCCAGCCGCTCTGAAGAATAAGTAGTACAGATAGGAATGAAGTGCGCGGACTTGGTCAGCCTGTCTACAATCACCCAAATAGCATCGAACTTTTTCAAAGTCCGTGGGAGTCCAGTAACAAAATCCAATGTGATCCTCTCCCACTTCCACTCGGGAATAACCATCTGCTAGTGCAAGCCGCCCGGTCTCTGATGCTCATATTTCACCTGCTGACAATTGAGACACCGAGCTACAAACCCCACAATGTCTTTCTTCATTCTCCACCACCAATAATGCTGTCTAAGATCCTGATACATCTTCGCGGCACCCGGATGAATAGAATACCGCAAGCTGTGGGCCTCCCCCAATATCAACTCCCGAAGCCCATCCACATTGGGCATGCAAATTCGGCCCTGCATCCTCAACACACCATCATCACCGATGGTCACATCTCTGGCATCATCATGCTGAACTCTGTCCTTAAGGACAAGAAAATGCGGATCATCATACTGGCGCTCTCTGATGCGATCATATAAAGAAGACCGAGAAACCACACAAGCCAACACCCGACTGGGCTCCGAAATATCTAACCTCACAAGCCGATTGGCCAAGGCCTGAACATCAACTGCAAGAGGTCTCTCCCCAACTGGGATATTGCCAAACTCCCCATACTCATTGCCTTTCGGCTCAAAGTATCGGCCACCACATTGGCCTTTCCCGGATGATACAATATTGTGATATCATAATCCTTAAGCAACTCCAACCATCTCCGCTGCCTCAAATTAAGATCCTTTTGCTTGAACAAATGCTGAAGACTGCGATGATCGGTGAATACCTCACAAGATACACCATACAAGTAATGCCTCCAAATCTTCAATGCATGAACTATAGCAGCTAACTCCAAATCATGAACGGGGTAGTTCTTCTCATGAGGCTTTAACTGACGAGAAGCATACACAATAACTCGACCCTCCTGCATCAATACACAAACCAATCCCAACTCTCGAAGCATCACAATACACGGTATATGAACCTGAAGCTGATGGCAGAACCAATACTGGAGCTGTGGTCAAAGCTGTCTTGAGCTTCTGAAAGCTCTCCTCACACTCGTCCGACCATACAAATGGAGCACCCTTCTGAGTCAACTTGGTCAAGGGTGATGCGATAGATGAGAATCCCTGAACAAACCGGCGGTAATAGCCTGCCAAACCAAGAAAACTACAAATCTCTGTGGCTGAGGACGGTCTGGGCCAACTCTGCACTGCCTCTATCTTCTTTGGATCAACCTGAATCCCCTCACTGGACACCACGTATCCCAAGAATGCCATTGACCTGAGCCAAAACTCACACTTGGAGAACTTTACATAAAGCTCCTCCTCCCTCAATCTCTGCAACACTAGCCTCAAATGCTCCGCGTGCTCCTCCTGACTACGCGAATATACCAGAATATCATCAATGAAGACTATAACAAACGAATCAAGATAAGGCCGGAACACGTTGTTCATCAGATGCATGAACGCTGCTGGGGTATTGGTTAGCCCAAAAGACATAACAAGAAACTCATAGTGACCATATCTAGTCCTGAAAGCAGTCTTAAGGATATCTGAATCCCTGATCTTCAACTGGTGATAACCGGAACGGAGATCAATCTTGGAGAACACCCTCGCTCCCTGAAGCTGGTCAAATAGATCATCAATGCGAGGTAAAGGATACTTGTTCTTAGTTGTTACCTTGTTCAATTGCCTGTAATCAATGCACATTCTCATTGTGCCATCATTCTTCTTCACAAACAGAACCGACGCACCCCAATGTGACACACTAGGCCGAATGAACCCCTTATCTAGGAGTTCCTGAAGCTGCTCCTTTAATTCTTTCAACTCTGCTGGTGCCATACGATACGACAGAATAGAAATGGGCTGAGTGCCCGGCACCAGGTCAATACCAAAATTAATATCCCTGTACGGCGGCATGCCCGACAGGTCTGCAGGAAATACATTAGGGAAGTCCCTCACAACTGGGACAGAATCAATACTGGGAGTCTCAGCTCCAACATCCCGCACAAAAGTTAAATACGAAAGACAACCCTTCACAACCATACGCTGGGCCTTCAAGAAAGAGATCACTCTACTAGGAACATAGTCAATCACACCACGCCACTCGATTCGTGGGACACCCGGCATAGCCAAAGTGACTGTCTTAGCATAACAGTCTAGAATAGCATGACACGGAGATAACCAATCCATGCCTAAAATGACATCAAAATCCACCATGCTCAATAGCAATAGATCAACTCGGGTCTCTAGACCCCCAATAGTCACTACACAGGACCGGTACACACGGTCTACAATAACAGTATCGCCCACCGGGGTAGACACATGAATAGGCAAAGCAAGAAATTCCCGGGGCGTACCCAAATAATGAGCAAAGTACGAAGACACGTAAGAAAAGGTGGAGCCGGGATCAAATAATACAGAGGCATCTCTGTGGCAGACTGAAATAATACCTGAAATGACAGCATTGGAGGCAATGGCATCGGATCTGCCTGGCATAGCATAAAAACGAGCCTGACCGCCCCATGATCGACCACCCCCTCTGGGGCAACCCCTGGCTGTCTGACCTCCACCCCTAGCTGGCTGAGCGGGTGGTGAAGTAGCTGGAGCAGAAGTTAAGGGCTGACCCCTCTGCTGAAGCTGACCATCACGAAGTCGAGGGCGCTGCCTCCTCATATGACCAAACTCTCTGCACTCATAGCAACTCCTCGGTGCTGGAGAAGGGGACTGAAGGGAACCCCTAGCACCGGAGTGACCCGTAGAAGGACCTGGCACGGAAGAACCCTAGGCTGATGGGGCACGAGATGAACTCTGAGCTGGGAGGGCGCTGAGTGATGACTGGCCCTGCTGAGACCCCTGATAACCACGACATGAAGATGCCCCACGATACTCTGGACGGGCCGACTGAGCGGGCCTGAAAGAACGACCTCTACCATGCTGGAACTGGCCCCTCGAAGGAGCACCACTGTAATTGCCAGAACCTCGAGGCCTCTTGGCCTCCCTCTCCTCTCGATCCTTACGGCGAACCGTCTCAATCTCTCGAGCTATATCAACCACCTCCTCGAACGTAGCACCCAATACTCTCTTTCTAGTCATAAGAATACGGAGATGGTAGTTAAGGCCATCAACAAATCTTCTGATCCTCTCACGATCAGTCGGAACCATCCAAACGACATGACGAGCCAACTCTGGAAACCTCATCTCATATTGGGACACAGTCATATCTCCCTGTCGCAGCCACTCAAATTTTCTGCGCAGCTCCTCTCTGCGGGACTACGGTACATACTTCTCCAAGAAGAGAGTGGAGAACTGCTGCCAAGTAAGGGGCGCTGCACCAGCCGGCCTAAGCCTCTCGTACGCCTCCCACCAATTGAAGGCAGCCCCAGAAAACTGAAAGGTGGTAAATGCCACACCACTAGACTCAACAAATCCCTGCTGTACGGAGCATCCGCTGACACTTATCCAGAAAACCCTGGGCATCCTCGCCCTCAGCACCACTGAATGACGGAGGCTGGAGTCTACCAAACCTCTCAAGACGACGCTGCTCATCATCCGGCATAACTGGTACCATGAACTGCCGAGCTGGTGCAACCGGCTGAACTGGAGGTGCCTCCGGCGTCTATAGTCCCTGCACTACCTGCTCAAGTGTGCGAGCAGCGGTGGTCTGATTGCCTCCCCCGGCCTGCGAAGTAGCTACTGCTGTGGTGGCTGAAACTGCATGAGCCAGGCCAGTGCAAACTATCAAGATCTGTGCCAAGGTCTCCTGTAGACCCGGGATCACGATGGTCACAGGTGGTGCCTGAACTGGTACTGCTGGAGCCTGATCCTGAGCTGGGGCAACTGGTGGATCAACAGGTGTTGCCCTTGCTGCTCTGCCTCTGCCACGACCACGACCGCGTCCACGACCTATGATGGCCTCAGTGGGTGGTACTAGTGGTCGTCCACCTCATCCGATAGCGTGAGTCCTCACCATCTGTGAGAGAATAGAATAAAGAGAAGTTTAGTACTCGGATCAACAAGTCCGCACGACAAGAATTTCAAGAAGATGGAGTTTTTCCTAAAGGTTCTGCAGCCTCTCGAGGATAAATACAGGCGTCTCCGTACCGATCCGCGAGACTCTACTAAACCGGCTCATGACTTGCGAGACCTAGGTAACCTAGGCTTTGATACCAACTTGTCACGACCCAACCCCGGTCGTGATGGCGCCCAACACATGCTAGGCAAGCCTGACTAACTAACAATCTCAACCCATTTCTTATAGAGTTTATTACCAGCTAACATAGTTTAAATACCAGTTTAGCATGATAAAAGTCTGAAACAGCAAGTTAAATATGAGGAAGTCAAAGATAATACCACTACATAGCCCACCGATCCGATGTCACAAGTCAAGAGCCTCTATTACAAGTCTGAACAATCTAATACAGAAAATGTCTAGGAATACGGAAAATAATAAGATAGAAGGAGAAATCGGGTCTGTGGATGCCATGCAGCTACCTCGATAACTCCGGCAAATACTGATCAGCGGGAAAACTCTCACTCAGCCTCTGAAACACCTGGATCAGCACACAATGTGCAGAGAGTAATGTGAGTACTCCGACCCAGTGAGTAATAATTATAAATAATGGCTGAAAGCATGAAAACACGTAAAGGCACAAAGCAATTCTATATCAAGCAGTAAAATCACTTAAAGCAGTAAACCAGTGAAGAAGTCGAATGAAATTCCTTTAAATCAAGTAAAACAGGTAATTTAACAGGTAAATAACAAGTAGGAATCCGCTCCTCGGGCACAGTATTAATCACTCGGTACACATTCTCAGCACTTGACTCATATCTCTCACAATACCAGAAATCAGAATAACCGCTGCGGCGTGCAGCCCGATCCGTACATCGCTGCGGCGCGCAGCCCGATCCATAAAGATAGTCGACTGCGCTCACTGGGGGTGTACAGACTCCGGAGGGGCTCCTACAGCCCAAGCGCTATATTGCTGCGGCGCGCAGCCCGATCCGTATAAGTATTGCTGCGGCGTGCAGCCCGATCCATAACATATATATAATATCCTCACCGTGGGATTCTCAACCCTTCTCAGTCATTAACCTCACAGCCCCTCGGGCACAATAATAGAAGATAGGGATCTCAGCCCACACATTCCTCTCATTTAGAAATAAAATGATAAAATCGGCTCAAATCGTTTAAAACAGATAGAAACATGACTGGGGATATGATTTTAACAAGTTAAGTGAGGAAAAAATCAGTCAAAATCCCCGAAGGATTTAAATAGTTGGCACGAAGCCCAAATATGGCAATTAGCCCAAATCATGATGGTAACAAATAAGTTTCGGTCAAATAAGCGGTAAATTCATCAATCGGGACGGACCAAGTCACGATCCCCAACGGTGCTCTACCCCATGCTCGCTGTCCGGCGTGCAAGTCACCTCAATATAGCACTACGATGTGCAAATCCGGGGTTTCAAACCCTCAGGACATCATTTAACATCATTACTCACCTCGAACCGGCTAAATCTCTAGCTCGCGACGCCCTTGCCTCTCGAATCGGCCTCCACGCGCGTCGAATCTAACCAAAATCAGAACGAATACATCACAATATGCTAAGGGAACAAAGCCCAAGCGAAAACAATCGAAAAATATCAAAAATCCCGAAATTAGCAAAACCCGAGCCCCGAGCCCATTTCTCGAAACTCAGAAATTTTTACATCAACGGGTTCCTTATCACTCCACGAGTCTATGCATACAAAGAACACCAAAATCGGAGTCCAAATGACCCCTCAAATCCCAATTCAAAAGTTCAAAATCCCAAGCCCTAGTTCTTCCATTTTTGTTTAAGTTTCATGAATTTCTAGCTAGATTTCACTATAAAATTACGTTTTAGGTTCATAAATCTTACCTCCAATCACTTCTCCTTGAATCCCTCTTCAATTTCCCTCAAAGAGCTCTCAAAATACTCAGCTATGATGGAAAAATGGCTAAAAATCGCAGATGAAATATTTTATAAACTTACTGCCTAGTTCTGATATTACTTCTTCGCGAACGCGGCCAAGCCCTCGCGTTCGCGATGCACAAATTAGACTTGACCAGATTTCCTTCTACGCGTTCGCGACCAAGGGCCCGCGATGCTTTAGACTCCTCAACCTACGCGAACACGGTCCCACTTGCACGAACGCGAAGAGCAACAGCTCTTGAACCCAACATGCGCCTTTTCCACTACGCGACCTGCCCGCACGCGAACGCGAAGTACTAACCACCTGCCTTCCGCGAACGCGAGTCCTCGTACGCGAATGCGAAGGCCAAACTCAGACGACTCAAAAATCCTTCTACGCGATCGTGGCTGACCCCACGGGATCGCGAAGACCAATTTCGTCTGCAACAGCTGAACAGTTTTCTGCATGAATCCAACACCAAAACTAGCCCGATTGGCCACCCGAAACTCACCCGAGGCCCCCGGGACCTCAACCAAAAGCACCAACACATCCTAAAACCTCATTCCAACTTGTTCCAATCATCAGAACACCTCAAACAACACCAAATCCATCAATTCACATCGAATTCAAGCCTAAGTTTTCTAAAAACTTCCGAAATACGCTTTCGATCAAAAACCCAACCAAACCACGTCCGAATGACCTCAAATTTTGCACACACATCCCAAATGACATAATGAAACTACAGCAATTCTCAGAATTCCATTCCGACCCTCGGATCAAAATCTCACCTATCAACCGGAATTCGCCAAAATACTAACTTCGCCAATTCAAGCCTAATTCTACACCGAACCTCCAAAACCAATTCCGATCACAATCCTAGGTCACAAATCATCTCCCGAAGCTAATCGAACCATCGGAACTCACATCCGAGCCCTCTAACTCATAAGTCAACACCCGATTGACTTTTCCAACTTAAACCTTCTTAAAAGAGACTAAGTGTCTCATTTCTTACCAAATCCAATCCGAACGCAAACTAAACAACTTGATCACACAAAACACGGATAATGAAGCATAAAGAAGCAGAAATGGAGAAAACGGAGCGGTAACTCATGAGACGACTGGCCGGGTCGTCACAGAAAGCCAAATAAATTTAAAAAGAAATTATCACTAAAGAATGAAATGGTAAAAGCACGAATATTAAGTCAGTTGACTAAAATAGCTTGAACCAGTAAAGTTAACTTTCTACCAGAAAAAGACACAATTGTGGAGAGTTCTATTACTGTAGGGAGTTGCGGATTTTTTTTTTATCAATGGACATGTTAGAGTTAAAAAAAAACAAAAAAAAAAAAAGAAAATAATAAACAGCTTGTTTGGATGGTTGTTACACATCGTTTCATATTAATGTATCGTATCGTAATGTATTGTATTGTACTGTATCGTCTGATAAAAACAGTGTTTGGATAGATTGTGTCGTTTATCATTGTTTCATGATATCACGCACCGGCAATATGAAGAATAAGCTTGTAATATTATAAAGAAAAATTATGGTACAGAGTAAGACTACTATATAAAAAGGTAAGGTAAACGATAAAATAAAAATTATTTTATAATAATAAAGGGTGAGATTGAGAGAAAAAGACAAGGTAACGACGCGACCACACCAAATCAGTCGTTACATAGAGTGACACATTTCGTCGTTATATAACGACGGATTTAACGATACGATAGAATAAAATATAAGTAACAATCAAAACAAACATCGTATTTAAAATAACAATACAATACAATACAATGGGTAACAACCATCCAAACAAGCTGTAAGCAGCTCACTTTCCCACGGAAGTAAGAGAACGAGAAAGTCAATGTACCAATTGAAATAGGATAAGATAAAGAACCATGTTGACATGGAAAAGGAATCCATAACATACGGATACTTACATAAGTACAAGTCTAACAAAGACTCCAATTTAGCTCTTTTTACAGTGTGTGAGATTTAAAAGTCTATATGATTATGGGTAGACTTAAAGATCAAATTTTAAAGAAATAATTATTTTGGGTAGTAACAATTTATATATTTTGTGATTAAATTTCAAGCGGGAGACATATTACACATACACCTTTTAAGAGTTTTTAAAAAAGATCACAAGATAACACCAGCATATTAGTGTCAAAAATATGATGCGTGGTTCATATAAAAGCTATCGTAATATAAGTACGTGCATGAGGGGTGGCGAGTGCAAGAATCGCTTTCCTCGACCATTTAGTAATAATTCATGTAAGGAAATGAAGAATACCCCATTTATAGGAGGAAATACTGGAAAACGTTCAAATATATGTGGCATAATAATAAATTAGCAATGATTTGTGGCCTATAATTCTTATTTACTATACAATTATACCATAAAAATAAAATTTATATTGAAAAAATTTATTATTCTCTCTGTTATAATTTATGCGAACCTATTTGATAAGGCATAGAGTTTAAGAGGAGAGAGAAGACTTTTGAGCTTGTGGTGTAAAATGAGGTACGTACATATATTTTGTATGGTTATAAATCATTGCATAAAAGGTAAATTATTTTCAAATAAAAAAAGAGGTCATTCCCTTATTTGATTCAACTGCTATACAAATTATATTTGGACAATACACTAGAGATCCAATAAATTTACATAAACTTCCAGCTCAATTATTTTCTTGTCCAAGAAGGATATAATCAAGTTTTAATATTGCGGGTATTATGTCCTACTTGGAAATAATTGACTAAATATCTACGTCGTAACAACGAAAGAAAACTCCACATACCGGAAAAGAAATTGACCTTATTCCTAGAACGGAATATAGACATTGGTACAAGAGGAGGCTCGAGGGGCCTCTAACTAGTTATATTAAAAGCACGAAGGCCTTTAGCGAAATATCGTTCACCTTTTTTATCCTTCATAAGTGTATTTAAAGTTGGCTAAAGTTGTAAATACAAGTGTACTTTTTTTTTTGGAGAGAAAATATCGTATAACAAAAAAGGAAAAAGAAGAAGAGAATAAGTGGAGAACATCTTTTTCAATTAATATCTGTAACAAAGAGTAATTGTCTTAGGTTAAAAAAGGAAGAAAAAAAAAGCATTAATAGGAGAATAAATAGGAAATATTTAATGTCCTTAAGAGAGGTCAAAATTTCGTTAGTTCAAAAGGAAAAAATAACAAGAGAATAAGTAAGAAACGTGTTATTATTTAATATCCCTATTAAAAAGCGTTAAGAGATGTCCGTTAATATATCAAACTTTTTTTTTTGTGAGACACTAGAATTTAGTTCCCTGGTTGGTTAATGAATTCATCAATCTAATATGTTTGTTGATGGACTTCTTAAATACCAAAACCATAGAATAAAGAGGAGCTGAAACAATATTTTTAAAATTTAGAATACCCAATCAAGATGTTTATTCAGAAGAACTTTTATCACTTGCATGTTTATATTTTCCGATGCCACTAGCATCCTTTGGTGGGAACCATTGAAAATACTATTATTTCTTTTAAGAGTTAAATTTCGTGTCTTTTTACTTTGTGGTGCATTCGTTATTCATGGTCGATCCTTGCTTTAACCTGGAACGATTTTTGTTTTGAAGTATTCTTTTATGTACTTTTTTACTCTGCCTTATCAATAGTTTGATATTTTTGTTAGGGTTGGTGAAGTCTTAACCATTGATTGTTTTTAGTGTTTTTGCTTCTATTTATCATCTCCTTTTATTTTCTTAACTTGATATTGTCTTGTCACGACCCAATTCCCATACCCGGTCGTGATGGCGCCTCTCGTGAAGACAAGGCCAGCCAACTTACCCAAATCATTTCTTTAACAGTTACTAAACATAAGTGAATAGAATAATACAACTTAACGGCCAGAATAATCAGTATTTTCAACCCCACATAACCCGACCGGGGTGTCACAAGTCACGAGCATCTAAGAAGTAGGAACACAACTACAGGGTCATATATATATAAAATGAAATCTGGAATCCAAAAGATGAAGTCCGGTGCCGCGAACGCTGGCGGTCACCTTGCTCAGCTACATTAGTATTACCTTCAGTCCGCTAATCACCCGCTACCGGGTGAACAATACCTGCAAGTGCACGCGAGGTGCAGGGAGTAAAGTGAGTACTTCCAACTCAGTGGTAATAAGAGTAAATAATAACTGAGAGGCAAGAAATCACGTAAGAGCACTCCATCATGCTATATAGGACAGTACAACCCTATTTAGAAAACAGTAAGACCGTGAAAAATCCTTTAGAAAATATCTGGCTCAGTTTAAAAACCTCTTTTGAAAATATCCTTTTCCAACAGTCAAGCATATGAATGCGTTATCAAATAGTGCAAGTCCGCACATAAGTTAGCCCCTCGGGCACAACACTCTATTAACAAATAACACCAGGGTATCTGGTACGCAGTGCAAGAACAGCATGGATGCCAATGATATGAGAGTGCTGAATGTCATGCCACGTAGTACAAACAGGAAACAATGCATGAATGCAATGCAATGCACATGACCGCTGCGGCGCGCACCCCGATCCATTTGGGTACCCGCGCTCACAGTGGGGGTTCAGACTCCGGAGGGACTCCTACAGCCCAAGCGCAATATCATCATAGTATCGCTGCGTCGTGCAGCCCGATCTATATTCAGGCCAGATCAATGCAAATGAGCCACTCGGGCAATGTCAAGTAATAGCTTTTAACTCAAAACATCAGAAAAATGCAATTTAAGTCTTTAAACTTTTAGCAATATGACTACACATTTCAAAATAGTGTTTAACTAGGACTGAAGTCATTTAACATGCTAAGTTTCATGAAAACAGTGATAATAATCCCTAAAGGATTCAAATAATCGGCACGAAGCCCAAAACATGGCAATCAACCCAAATCACGATAGCATCAAGTAGGTTTTAGTCAATTCGCAGTAAAATC
>NW_017675460.1:0-3980 GCF_001879085.1 Nicotiana attenuata | reverse complement strand
ATAGCTAAGCATCATGGAAGCGAGTGATAAGGGATACCCCTGAAGGATGACACATGATAGGACACAAAAGCCCCCAAACATATTCATAAAAATCCAAGTAGGATGATTACCAAACAATTTCAAGTCAAGAACACAGTACAAACATCAATCGGAAGGGACTAGGTCACAATCCCCAGTCACAATCGACCCCGCACTCGTCATAGAGTACGTGTCTCGCCTCAATATAGTGTCACAATGTGATATACCGGGGTTTCAAACCCTCAGGTCATCATCTACATCTATTACTCACCTCAAGCCGGCCCCAAGTCTAGCTCGCTATGCCTTTGCCTTTCGAATCAACCTCTTCGCACACCGAATCTGATTAAAACCACAACGAATACATTACAATAGGCTAAAGAAACATAACCCAATCGAAAAGACTCGAAAAACACCAAAATTCACTAAGTTGGCAAAACCCGAGCCCCGGGCCCACTTCTCGAAAAATTACGAAATTTACATCACTGGATTCCTCGTCTCGCCACGAGTCTACACATACCAATTTTACCAAAAATCGGAGTTCAAATGCCTTTTCAAAATCCGTTTTTACATCACAACTTTTCAAGCCCTAGCTTGACCCGTTTTTGATAAATTTCCACAATTTACATGTACTTTCTACCATAAACTCGAATATTTAGACCAAGGAACTTACCTCCAATTGATTCTCAGTCAAAGCCCTCGAAAATTCACGCTCAAAGCTCTCTAAACCGCTTAAAATGGTAGAAACCAACTCTTGTTCGCGGATGAAATTTAATATTTTAAACCCTTCTACAACAGTTGTTTTTCGCTTCTGCGGTCCCGCTTCCGCTTATGCGGGACCTCTTCTGCGGTCAGAAGTTCGCTTAAGCGGTTTTCATTAAAACCGCCCTTTTTTGCTTATGCGCCTCCAGATGCGCCTCTGCGGTTCTCTCAACAACCGCTTCTGTGGTAAAATATCCGCTTATGCGGACCCGCTGAAGCGACCATCCGTCTGCTTTTGCGGAAATTCCCTAACCCAGGCCTGACCGCTTCTGCGGTCACTCACCTGCTTCTGCGAAACCGCTTCTGCGGTCCATTTTTTCAGAAGCGGAAATATCAGATGACAGCAACAACAGACCTGCAACACACCTCAAAACCTCTCGTTCAACCACCCGAATTCACCCCGAGGCCCCCCGGACCTCAACCAAAAATACCAATACATCCTAAAACCTCATTCAAACTTGTTCTCATCCTCAAAACACATCAAACAATGCTAAAAACATCAAATCACATCGAATTCAAGCCTAAGTTTCTTAAAAACTTCCGAATTACGCATTCGATCAAAAACCCGACCAAAACACCTCCGAATGACCTGAAATTTTGCACACATATCCAAAATCACCTAACGGAGCTACTGCAACTCTCGGAATTCCATTCCGACCCTCGGATCAAAATCTCACCTATCCACCGGAATTCGCCAAAATGCCAACTTTGCCAATTCAAGCCTAATCCTACTCCGGACCTCCAAAATCACTTCCGATCGCACTCCTAAGTCACAAATCACCTCCCGAAGCTAACCGAATCACCGGAATTCACATCCGAGCCTTCTAACTAATAAGTCAACGTTCGGTTGACTTTTCCAAACCAAACCTTCCTTAAAGAGACTAAGTGTCTCATTTCCTATCCAAACCAATTCAATTCAACTCTAACTCACCCGTTGCTGATAATAAAACATGAAAAGGCAATAAATGGGGGAAACGGGGCTGTAATACATGAGACGACGGGTCGGGTCGTCACATCCTCCCCAACTTAAACCAACGCTCGTCCTCGAGCGTACCCAGAGTTGTCCTAGAAGCTAACCAACAGCTGAATAACTTTACCAAGCATATACCCGGGGTGATCTCACGTCACCCTATCTCATATAGGTCCGACAACACAATATAGCCGAAATCTCACAGTCCATTTAAACCATAAACCATAGAACCACATTGCACTTTCCGAAATCATACACAATATCAGAACCTCACATCTATACCCAGAATAAACCCGAACCAGCTGTAATAACCATACTTGCAACCTCAGGTGAAATCATATGATATACCACATAATCCAAACACTCGAAATGATAGCCTCTATTTACAGCAGTTGCCCATAATAACCAAATACCGATAGAAAACCTTTTGTTAGCTGAAGTCTTATTCCAACACTTCCATATACTGCCAACAACATGAAACACGCGATAAACCGTAACCATTCCTCAGATCAACCATTCATGAAGCCACTTCGCTTTGACTAATATTACAACAGATTTCCGGGCCATACCTTGATATTATCTCTCTAACAAGCTGCAATCAATTCTGTTCGTATTCATTAATGACTCTAAGGATCACCTCGAATCCAACGCACCACTCTGGTGATATGATACCTCAATACAGGCCTAAGCCACAACTTGCATAATACGGGTACCAACAAGAAACGACCTGAATATACTCAAATCATGAAAATAACTCAAACAAAAGAGTTGTACTTCAAGCTCATCAGTATCATCACAACACAAGGCTGAGACCCCGTCTCACATCATAGAAATAGAACACCTGAATCTACCCCGAAAGGTCATAACTCCACGCAGCCTCGCTATAATGTGCGATCCTATCCAAACACCGTTACACATGAAGCACCTCAAGACATTGTGATTAAATTCGACAGCCACACACAATTTGATGTCTGAAACCAAGGCAATTCATTGCACCCACGGTAAAATAAACAACATACGACACGCCACCTGATAGGTCATAACCCACACTCCATTTACCGAGCAACATCCGATTACTCTTCCCGCTCGACTTCCACTATGAATCCCCAATAGATCTGCACCACGTGTGCCCATAACCAACAAATACGCCTCACAGCACAGGAAAAGCAACTCATAGATCTCCCCAGATCACTAACAAGTTCAATAACGATCGAATCCACCTGTCCCTCAACAATACAACTCAAGACTAACCAAGCTAACTCAAGCTAAATACGTAGCCACATTGGCCTGCCAACGAGCTCAATACCAAGAAGCCTGAAGCTGCTACTTCCACTACTATAACTCCTGCCAGAGCCGTACGATACGGTGCCCGGCATCAAATAAATACCGAAATCCGCCATCTCACCCGGCGACATGCCCGGCCACAAAAAACGCATCTGAAAAGTCACTCAATATCGGAACTGAATCGATGGTAGAAACCTCTGCACTGACATCCATCACAAATGCCCCATTAAGAAAAATGATCCTTCTCAGCCGTCCGCTGCATCTTTTGAAATATATACCACTCTGCAAGAACATAATCCAATGCACCTTGCCTCTCAACCCGTGGCATTTCCGGCCTAGCCCGTAGCACAATAGTCTAGAATAACCCAACACTGAGACAACCAGCCTACAATCCAATATCATATCCAAAATTTGGCATATCAAGCAAAGAAAGATCCACTCGGACCTCTAATTCCCAATAACCGCTAGACGGTGCCGATACACACGATTTACAACAAATGCATAGCCTGAACACGAGAACTCCTAGTCTCCAACTCCATATAGCACACAAATCACTATACCTGATCCCAAATTGCGCCGTACGAATACATATCACACCTCAAGTACCCAATCATCCCACGAAAGGTATTCTAAAGTTTCCATGTGCCATCAAACAAACTCAGATATCAACAGTCGATCCCAAATGCCGCAACACTACCGAAGTATTATCAGTTTACATCACATTGCCCTTTTACTGGAACATATACCCCCGTCGAATCACTATGGTTGGCAATACCATTTTCCTTAATCATTTGAAGATCGATCTTTAATCACCTGCAGTTGCCCGTGCTGCTTAGAATTTAATGACTTTCCATTCCAAACTGAACCGAAGCCTTACACACACAAATCCCAATCCTCCACAACATATCTCATATACCATACCACACGAGGATATCATGAGAACTCCATC
>NW_017675459.1:63294-66816 GCF_001879085.1 Nicotiana attenuata | reverse complement strand
ATCTCCTGGTTCTGATTCTTCCCCAATTTCTTTTTCTTCTTTTACTTCCTTGCAACCTTTACTCTCAAAACAGGACATTGCATCTTATCTTCATTCACCAACCTCCTACCCTGAGGATCCAGATCCCAAAAGCTATGACATTCCATGTCCCCCACATCCAATGCATGATTTGCTAAATGATCTGCTAAATAATTACCTTCCCTGAAAGTATGAGATATTCTGAGTGTAAATTCTCCTTTCAATCTCACAATCTCATCTATCTGATCAAAAATACACCAGGGAGGCTTCCATGAGCCTTCTATTATATTTTTCAAGAGCATTGAGTCAGTCTGCAACCATATCTGCCTCAAGTTCATAGATCTACACATTCTCAAAGCCTCCAGGATTGCTGATGCCTCAGCTTCAGTATTTGTTCCCTCTTTGATCTCCTTCCCTTGTGCATATACTAGATCCCCTACTTCATCTCTTAGGCAGAAACCTATAGAGCTTCTCCCAGGGTTTCCTCTGCATGCTCCATCTGTGTTAACCTTTATCCATCCATCATCTGGCAATTCCCATAGTACCTTCTCATACTTAAGCTTTGGAGTGTACTGTTCAAGCATCTGTAGTAAATTTGACCAGTGGTGAGGGACCTGCAAACCTGGCTTCCTTAGTTGTACCAAATTCTGCAATGTAGATGAGATTTGGTATATTACCCTATTTACTGACACAGCAGTCCCATACTTCAGTGAATTTCTTCTCTTCCATAGCTCCCAGACAATACAAGCTGGCAATGCTTGCATTATTGGCTTCACTCTGTCTATGACTAGAGCCATCCAGCATTTTGTAATGGCCTGTTGTAAAGATATGCCTTCCACTACAATTCCTGCTCTCCTTAGAAAATAACTCCATACTATTTTAGCTGCATTGGATGTGTAGAATAAATGAACCAGTGATTCCTCCTTAGGATCAGCACAACACCAACATTTAGATGGCATGAAATATCCTATCCTTCTCATAAAATCATCTAAAGGAAGTTTTGCTTTCCACACCTTCCATATAAAAAAGGAAATCTTAAAAGGCAAACCTTTTACCCAAATCTTCTTATAAGCAATGCTTGGGTTATTTCTTCTTCTCAAATAGTCCCAGGCAGACTTAACTGAGAAGTTGCCTTTTGTTTCAAGCATCCAGAAAGGTTTGTCCAATTCATTGTTTTCCCTGGGGGGCTTAATGTTTTGAACTATATGCTGTGCCAGATCTGCTGGTAAAACCTCATGAATTCTCTCCACATTCCATCTTCTATCTTGTGTCAACTCATTAACATTCTGAATATCTTCATCTATAGCAAAATTTGGGGGAAGTTGAAAATATAATGCTCCCAATTCAGTCCAATTATCATACCAAAATAAAGCTGACCCCATCCTTAGCTTCCAGAAAATTTGATGCTCAATCAAATCCCTGCATTCCAACATCTTCCTCCACACATGTGAACCTTCCCTCCATGGTACAATTACTGCATTGAATTTCTTACAATATTTCTGACTCATAAATGAACTCCACAAACTAGGTTTTGTCCTAAAATTCCCCCACAATTTACAAAACAAAGCCTTTGAAACATCATGTAGAGATCTGAAGCCTATACCTCCTTCTTCATAAGGCATATAAAGGTTAGACCATGAAGCCCAATGTCTAGAGCTTCCCCCCACATTACTGCTCCAAAAGAATCTTGCAAAAATTTTATGCAGCCTATTGATGACATAGTTTGGGGGATTCACTTCTGACAAGAGGTGAACAGGCATACTCTGAAGCACATTTGAAATTAGTACAGCCCTGCCACCTACTGAAAGAAGTTTGCCTTTCCATGATTGTAGTTTATCCATTACCTTAGTGATCAAGCCTTCATAGTAATCCATTCTCCTTCTTGCATAAAAGATTGGACATCCTAAATAAGTGAGAGGAAACTCTTGCTTTCCTACCTTACTAACCACTGTAGAATCTGTTAAATGATGCATGTATATGGCAGACTTTGCTTTATTAACCAACTGTCCAGAAGCTGCCTCATATGCATGCAAAATTTCCATAACAAGCCTCAAGGAAGTATCATCAGATGAAGAGAAAATTATAGTATCATCAGCATAGGATAAATGATTTATTTTAGGGCTCCACTTTGGTAATCCAAATCCACAAAAGTATAAGTTAGAGTGTAATGAATTCAGACCTCTTGATAAAGCTTCTGCAGCTAGGATGAATAAAGTAGGTGATAAAGGATCCCCTTGTTTAACTCCCCTAGATGACTTGAAAAAACCTTTTGGTTGACCATTAATCAGTATAGAATACCAATTATTACCAACAAGATCAAAGATCATACCAATGAATGCTTCAGAAAATCCCAGTTGCCTCAGCATTTTTGTTAGGAAAAGCCATGATAGCCTATCATATGCCTTTGCCATATCAAGCTTAATAACAACATTTGGACCTGCCTTAGTCCTAAGCCTTATATCAGTGATGATTTCTTGAGTTAGAAGAACATTCTCAACTATACTTCTTCCTTTCACAAAACCTGCCTGCTCCTCTGAAATTAAATTAGGTAACATTTCCACCAGTCTCTCATGTATTACTCTGGAAAAAATCTTGTTCACAAAATTGCTGAGACTAATAGGTCTCATATCTGCAAAGGTCTGCACCTCTTTCTTTTTTGGTAACAGTACCAAATTAGTGTGAGTCACACTCCTTGGGAGTTGTTGTCCACAGAAGAAAGATTTCACCATATTAACCACATCATCTTCTATTATATCCCAGCATTTATGATAAAAGGCCCCTGTGAAACCATCAGGGCCACCTGCAGATTCCCCATTCAGTCCCATAACAGCTTTCTTTACTTCCTGTGCAGTAGGTAGTGCCATCAGCCCCTCATTCTGTTCTGAAGTAACCATAGTAGGAACATAATTAAGAATACTAAAATCAGTAGGCATTAAACTTTCTGAAAACTGCTCCTTATAAAAGTTTATTGCCTCCTCTGCAATTAGCTCCTCCTCTTCTATCCAGTTACCTCTACTATTTTGGATCCTTGTAAGCTTCAATCTCTTCCTTCTTCCTTTAACTTGAGCATGGAAAAATTTAGAATTTCTGTCACCATCCTTAAACCACATCATGCCTGCTTTCTGCCTCCAAAACTCCTCCTCCAATGCAAGATACTTGATCATTTCAGCTTGAACCTTATGCAGTCTTTGTCTGTTCATCTGAGTAGGATTGATCTCAAATTGTCTTTCATGAACCAAAACTAGCTCCTCTAAACTTGCAATCTTCTGGAAGACATCACCATAGGTAGCTCTACTCCAAACTGATAGTGCTTTTTTGAGTTTTTTCAATTTAAAATTGAAAAGTACAAAAGGATTAGCACTAAAATCTGCATTCCAATTCTCTTTCACCACATCTAGGAAGGATTCATGCTTTGTCCAAAAATTAAGAAATCTGAAAGATTTCTTAATGGGAGGGGATTCAATATCACATTTAAGTAGCAATGGTGAATGATCAGATCCTGTT
>NW_017675459.1:51955-56669 GCF_001879085.1 Nicotiana attenuata | reverse complement strand
GTTGCTTATGAGTGCTTTAATCGAGTTTGTACTCTCCCTCCCCTTGTAGATTGTTGTAATAGAAAGACCTAAATGTGTTTCATTTCTGTACCTCTTGTCCTTATTCCTTTCCTCGTCATTTTGCATCATCCAGTTAAAATCACTAACAATAATGATTTTACTGTTTGCAAACTGTACAAGTATAAGCCCCAAAAACTGTGCCTGTTTGTCCTTTCTTTCTGTCAGTATTGTCATGTGTGTACAACCTATAATCTTGTATGATATATTGCCATTGATGTTCTTTGCAACCACTCTATAGTCTAGATCTAATTTAACTCCGGTGGATTGAGTACGTAGTACTAATACCACCACCTGGAGCCACCTTAAACCGTAGATTATAGATATGATTGGTATGTCTGTTAGACTTATATGCCTATTATCCACTGTTTGTTGATTTTGTGTCTGCTGTTGTTGATGAGATGCACATTTTGTCCTTATGGTATTGTTTAGATGTAATTTAAGTCCATTGGAATGAATGCATAGCATTAATACCACCAACTGAACCTCAATTACACCATAAAACAATAACAAAGTCCACTTACCTGTATAACAACAAATTAATGGAGCTTTAATCTGGAACAAATATTCTCTGATCTTCATGTCCTCCTCCCAAAGGATTTGGACATTGCATGACACCATGTATGTATTTCCTTGAAATTTCCCATATGAACTGATTCCCTTTTTTACAGATGCATCATCCATCTGACTTCCTATGATTTGGAACTCCAATGTCTGCAATCTGTGTTTCTGTGTATTCTTCCTTCTTCTTTGTGTGTGACTAAGTGTTATCCTTTGTGAAAGACAACACTTCCCTGATTCTGCCACTCTCTCTTTGAATGCCTTTGGTACTATACTATATTCTATACTTAAGTCTGCCCAAATGGACTGAGTACTAAGTACTAATAC
This sequence comes from Nicotiana attenuata, assembly GCF_001879085.1. Lineage (NCBI taxonomy): Eukaryota > Viridiplantae > Streptophyta > Magnoliopsida > Solanales > Solanaceae > Nicotiana > Nicotiana attenuata. Next base: position 55,724 of record NW_017675459.1, on the reverse strand, counting down.
CACCATCTTAGGTTTCATTAAAGTATAGAATATAGATAGTTTAACTGTACCTGCAAAAAAGAAAAACAGATTAGTAGTAAAAACTTCACTCATACTCTCCTCTATCCAGATTTGAGTATGAATGATGCAATAAGTGACTCCTGTTTCTACTTCTCCCCCTTCCTCCTTTTCTTCTGCTAACTTCTTGCAATTCTCACTCTCCTCTTTGTAAATATGAACATGGGGATTGCCACATAAATCCTCAGCTTTACTCCCCTCTCCTTCTTCCTTCAATCCCCCTATCTTCTTGCAACTCTTATTCTGAGATTTGGACATTGTAGTTTATCCTCATTAACAATCCTCCTGCTTTGACTATCTAGGCTCCAAAAATCATAACATTCATTATCTCCCCTATCTAGTGCATATTTAGCCAAATGATCTGCTAGCTTGTTACCTTCCCTGTATATGTGTGAAATTCTGATATTGCACCCCTCTTTTAATCTACTAATTTCCTCCAATTGTTCAACAATATTCCATGGTGGCTTCCACACTCCATCAATAACATTCTTTAGTAGCAAGGAGTCTGTTTGAAGCCATATATTGTTGTACTCCATGGCTCTACAGATTCTGAGTGCCTCAACTATTGCTACTGCTTCTGCTATTAGACCCCTCTGTTATTTCTTTTGCCAAAGCATACTTGACATCTCCCAAGTAATCTCTCAGAACTACACCTATAGCACTTCTCCCAGGGTTCCCTCTAGAAGCACCATCAGTGTTAGCTTTAATCCATCCCTCCATAGGCATTTCCCAGGTCACCTTTTCATACTTCAGTTTAGGAGTGTAGACTTCAAGCATATGTAATAAACTCTGCCACCTTTGAGGAATATTCAAACCTGGTTTCCTCAATTTTACCAAAGACTGCAATGTAGATGATACCTGGTATATAACCCTATTAACTGAAACTGTGTCACCATATTTCATTGAATTTCTCCTCTTCCATAATTCCCACACTATGCATGCTGGTAATGCTTGCATCACAGGCTTAATCCTAGGAATGACTGGAACAGTCCAACACTTTGTAATGGCTTGATGTAAGGACAGTCCTTCTACTGCAATGCCTGCCCTCATTAGGAAGTATTTCCACACCACCCTTGCAGCATTAGATGTGAAGAAGACATGCCCTAAAGTTTCCTCTTTAGGTTCAGCACAACACCAACACTTAGAGGGCATTAGGTATCCAATTCTTCTCATAAAATCATCTAATGGGAGCTTTGCTTTCCACACCTTCCACATAAAGAAAGAGATCTTGAAGGGGAGCCCTTTCACCCATATCTTTTTATAAGCTTCTCTAGGATTATCTCTTCTTCTTATATATTCCCAGGCTGATTTTACTGAAAATTGCCCCTTAGATTCCAACATCCAATATGGAATGTCCAGCACCATATCTTCTGTAGGAGGTCTAATATTCTGTACAATATGTTGTGCCAAGTCAGGTGGTAATAATTGATATAACTTCACCACATTCCACCTGCTATCATGGCATACTTCACTCACATTCTGAATCTCCTCATCAATTGCAAAACCAGGGGGAACTTGAAAGTACAGAGCCCCCAACTCTGTCCAGTTGTCAAACCAGAACTGTGCAGATCCCATCTTCAGTTTCCAGAGGATTTGGTGTTCAATTAAATCTCTACATTCCAACATTTTTCTCCACACATGTGATCCATCCCTCCATGGAACAATGGTTGCATTTAACTTCTTACAATATTTTTGGCACATAAAAGAACTCCATAAACTAGGCTTAGTTCTGAAGTTCCACCATAATTTACAGAACAGAGCCTTTGAAACATCATGTAAAGATCTAAATCCTATGCCTCCTTCCTCATAAGGCATACAAAGTGTATTCCATGAGGCCCAATGCCTAGTATTTCCACCCACATTACTGCACCAAAAAAATCTTGCAAAGATCTTATGAATTTTATTAATCACATTACTTGGTGGATTTACTGCAGACAGCAAATGCATTGGCATGCTGTGCAGTACATTTGATATCAAAACAGCTCTTCCTCCAACAGATAATAACTTGCCCTTCCATGACTGTAATTTATCCATGATTTTAGAGATTAATCCCTGATAGTACTCCAGTTTCCTTCTAGCATAAAAGATTGGACAGCCTAAATATGTGAATGGGAACTCTTGCTTGTGTATTCCTGTTATTCTTTCTACCTTACTTACCACATCATCATCTGTCAAATGATGCATATAAATGGCTGATTTACTCTTATTAACCAACTGCCCAGAAGCATTTTCATAGGCATTAAGGACCTCCATCACCAACCTTAAAGATGTTTCATCAGATGAGCAGAAAATTATAGTATCATCAGCATATGATAGGTGATTTATTTTTGGACTCCATTTTGGTAGACCAAAGCCACAAAAATATAGATTAGAGTGCAGTGAATTCAGACCTCTAGACAATGCTTCAGCAGCAAGAATGAACAGGGTTGGTGACAATGGATCACCCTGTTTAACCCCCCTAGAAGACTTGAAAAAACCATGTGGTTGACCATTAATCAATATAGAGTACCAGTTGTTCCCTACCAAATCAAAAATCATACCAATGAAGGCTTCTGAAAATCCCATCTTCCTTAGTGTTTTTGTAAGAAACAGCCATGATAGCCTATCATAGGCTTTTGCCATATCCAATTTAATCACCACATTTGGACCAGCTTTTGTTCTAAGTCTAATATCTGTAATGATCTCCTGGGTTAATAGTACATTCTCTACAATGCTCCTTCCTTTCACAAAACCTGCCTGTTCTTGTGAGATTAAGCTAGGAAGCATTTCAACCAATCTTTCATGAATGACTCTGGAAAATATCTTATTTACAAAATTGCTTAGACTGATTGGTCTCATGTCTCCAAAAGTAACTACTTCTTTCTTCTTTGGTAATAGCACCAAATTTGTATGAGTAATACTCTTTGGAAGCTGCTGACCACAGAAAAATGACTTTACCATGTTGACCACATCATCTTCAATAATCTCCCAGCATGAGTGATAGAAAGCACCAGTAAAACCATCTGGACCTCCTGCTGAATCCCCATTCAATCCCATTACTGCCTGCTTCACTTCCTCTCTTGTAGGCAATGCTATTAACCTCTCATTCTGCTCTCCATCTATCAGAGTAGGGACATGATTCAGAATATCAAATGTAGAAGGGACTACACTCTCAGTGAACTGATCTTTATAGAACTTTACTGCTTCCTCTGCTATTAATTCATCTTCTTCAATCCAATTACCAAGGCTGTCTTGGATTCTTGATAACTTCAATCTTTTCCTTCTCCCATTGACCTGTGCATGAAAAAATTTGGTGTTTCTATCCCCCTCCTTAAACCATGTCATGCCTGATTTTTGTCTCCAGAAATCTTCCTCCAAAGCAAGATATTTGATCATTTCAGCTTGAACACATTGTAATCTCTGCCTGTTCATCACTGTTGGATTTAATTCAAATTGTCTTTCATGCACCAGGACTACTTCTTCTAGGCTTGCAATTCTTTGAAAAATATCCCCATATGTAGCTTTACTCCATGTTGACAGTGCTTTCTTTAATTTCTTCAATTTGTAGTTGAAGATAACAAAGGGACTAGCACTGAAATCTGCTGACCAATTTTCTTTAACCACCTCTTTGAATGATTCATGTTTAACCCAGAAATTAAGAAATCTAAAAGGTTTTTTAATAGGAGAGGTTTCAATATCACATTTTAATAACATTGGTCTATGGTCAGATCCT
>NW_017675459.1:46199-46979 GCF_001879085.1 Nicotiana attenuata | reverse complement strand
AACCCCTAAAACCCCTAAAACCCCTAAAACCCCTAAAACCCCTAAAACCCCTAAAACCCCTAAAACCCCTAAAACCCCTAAAACCCCTAAAACCCCTAAAACCCCTAAAACCCCTAAAACCCCTAAAACCCCTAAAACCCCTAAAACCCCTAAACCCCTAAAACCCCTAAAACCCCTAAAACCCCTAAAACCCCTAAAACCCCTAAAACCCCTAAAACCCCTAAAACCCCTAAAACCCCTAAAACCCCTAAAACCCCTAAAACCCCTAAAACCCCTAAAACCCCTAAAACCCCTAAAACCCCTAAAACCCCTAAAACCCCTAAACCCTAAACCCTAAACCCTAAACCCTAAACCCTAAACCCTAAACCCTAAACCCTAAACCCTAAACCCTAAACCCTAAACCCTAAACCCTAATTTGCCATTTCGCGCCGCAAAAAATCTGTTTTCTCTCCGTACTGGCGATTTTTCGCTACAGTGACAGCGTCCAACGAGAATGGACGGATCTTTGCCGTCCACCGGTGAAATTCCACCGGACCTGTCCAAAAATGAGCGCCATAACAATGCGCATAACCCCACGCAATCAGATTTCCAAACACACATCCCAGCAGCTACGAATCTAGAGAGAGGTGAGGCGATCACTGTAGCTTTTAATCGCCTGGGAACTTCAAAAAAATCCCATTTTATTTCTGGGCCAAATATGGAAAATGTAAACCGTGGAAATTGGTCTCCACATCAAGGCGCATCTCTCATCCAAAATTCAGCCAATTCCACCGTGGGAAT
>NW_017675459.1:20111-46134 GCF_001879085.1 Nicotiana attenuata | reverse complement strand
AACCCCCTAAAAACCCCCAAAAACCCCCTAAAAACCCCCAAAAACCCCCAAAAACCCCAAAAACCCCCTAAAACCCCAAAACCCCTAAAAACCCCTAAACCCCTAAAACCCTAAACCCCTAAACCCTAAACCCTAAACCCTAAACCCTAAACCCTAAACCCTAAACCCTAAACCCTAGACCCTAAACCCTAAACCCTAAACCCTAAACCCGATCCCCACCTCATTTGCCATTTTGCGCCGCAAAAAATCTATTTTCTCTCCGTACTGGCGATTTTTCGCTACAGTGACAGCGTCCAACGAGAATGGACGGATCTCCGCCGTCCACCGGTGAAATTCCACCGGACCTGTCCAAAAATGAGCGCCATAACAGTGCGCACAACCCCCCGCAATCAGATTTCCAAACACACATCCCAGCAGCTACGAATCTAGAGAGAGGTGAGGCGATCACTGTAGCTTTTAATCGCCTGGGAACTTCAAAAAAATCCCATTTCATTTCTGGGCCAAATATGGAAAATGTAAACCGTGGAGATTGGTCTCCACATCAAGGCGCATCTCTCATCCAAAATTCAGCCAATTCCACCGTGGGAATCATTGTCCCCGACCTTCTGCAAATCGCCAGCTTTAATGAACTCGCCGGCAATGGAGTTCCAGCTGGTCAAATGGAAAACCATTGGTACCAAAATGCCCCTTTTGCTATGGAGAAAGAATCTGAGACATCAATTTCACGTGGGTATCAACCTCCAGCTTCAATTTTGCAATCTATGATCGCTGATAGCGTGAGCACACCACCTGTTCGACAAAATGAGAAGTCAAATTTTGGACCAATTCAATCCCAACCAATGAATGGAAACCCTTCCTTGACCTCAAATGAACAGGTATGCAAAATTTCAGCCCAAGCTATTGACCCTAACGATCAATTCAATTTTGCAAAGAACACAATTCTTTACACCTCAGGTGATTTGGTCGAGCATGATGTTCCAGGGATAATCATGCCCCAAGACCAATGCCAAATGTTTCCTGTACCTCAGGAGATTGTGTCCAAATCATCAAACCCAATTTTACAATCCTCAATTTTGTCGAATATTCAAAAAACCAACCCAGTTCACTGTTCCTCTGAAAGTGTTCGACGAAATGTCAACCTCACACCTGAGCACATTTCCACCATTTCCTCAACTGGGAATCCATCAACCCAATCCAAGGAACAGATATGCTAAATCTCAGCTCAATCCAACTTACCAAATGCCCAATCCACTCAGGTTTATAATCCAGTCCTTCACAGTTTGGATGGGCAAGGGAATAGGTCGAACCAGCCATCCCATGACCAATGCCAATCACTCCCTAAGCTTCAGGAGACTGTTTTTCAATCATCAAAGATCAACATGCATGAGTCAACTCCCTCAGATACCCAAATACCTGACTCTGTAATTGTTCCCATGCCTGAAGCAAGGCATAATGCCAATGTCAACTCTGGGACTCAACTAAGGAACCAAACCTCCAATTTCCCTCTACAAATCACTCAGGAAACCAACTCCCATAAAAATCAGGAAGTACAAGTCCAAAGCTCTCAATTGACTCATCCAAATACTCCCCACATCCTCCCACAATCGAGTGATATTGTTGCTGGTGATCACACCCCTAAGCTACCTCAAACACAATCCCAAGTCAACCCCATTCCCAAAGTTAATGCACCCCAGAAGATTTCTTCAAACTTTGATAAGCCAAATAACCACAAAAAACTACAAAAAAACTCTACTTCCCCTGCAACTGAAACCAACCAGTCTGTCAAACAACCCCTCCCAACAACTATCCCTAACCCTCAAACTGGTCCCCTCCCTAATAAAAACAAATCAGTAACTAATTCACCCCCTCCACCTCCAATTGTCACACACTCATTTGTTACAAGGCTCAGAGCAAGACATGAGGCAGAAATTAAACCAATAGCCTTTACTCCTCCAAAAATCACCACCAAACAAGGGAAACCAGCAGTAGTATTCAAAAGAGATGATTACATGGTGAGGTTTGCAGATAGATGCAAATACACAGTTGTTGGCAAATTCTCCAACACCATGCCTAGAATGGAAATCATTAGGAAAAGTTTCATTGCTCAAACAGAGCTGAGAGGAGCAGTCAAAATAGTCCATTTTAATGCCAGGACTGTTTACATAGATCTTGAAAATGAATATGATCATACCACAGTTTGGGGCAAACAGCACATGTACATTCAAGGACAACTAATGAAACTGGAAGCCTGGACCCCCATTTTCAAGCCAAATGTAGATTCCCCCATTGTCCCAATATGGGTTGTCATACCAGAATTACCTTGGCACCTGTATTACATGGAAATCCTCACCCCCCTGCTATCCCCTATTGGTAAGGCATTATACTTGGACTTGGCATCTTTTCAGAAAACAAGGGGTAGTGTGGCCAAAGTTAAAATGCAGATAGACTTGACCAAAGAAAGACCTAATCATGTGTGGTTGGGTTATGATGAGCAACAAGATGAAAATGGATATGGTGAGTGGTTAGAAGTGCAGTATGAGAATGTACCTGCTTACTGCACCCATTGCAGACTCCTTGGCCATTCTGAGTATACATGTGAGATCAGGCAAAGAGAAGAGGAAAAGAAAAAGCAAAAAAAGGGAGATAATGCTAGCAATTCAAAACAGAATGGGCAAATCACCAATACTCCAGGAACTTCAAAGCAAGCACAAAAAGAAATACAACAATCAGCCAAACCCCAGGAATCAACATCAAAAGAAAACCAAATGAAAGGGGAACATCAAACTGTTGATGAACACCAAAAGGAAAAGACTGAGCAGCTGCAGGACAATTGGCAAACCCAAAAAAGGAAAAACTTCAAGGGAAATACAAATAACAACAAAAAACAACAGCAGGTGTATGTCCCAAGAGCAAACACAGGACTTCAAACTCAAACCACCACCAAAAAACTCCCTGAATCAGGTACTCAGTCTGAACCCCAAAAATCCCCCCCTGTCAATATTGACTCTGCAGCTCAGAACCCCTCTTTTCAATCCCCCTTCCCAGATTCTAATGTTGTTGAGGAAGTTCATGGAGGAAATGGGGAATGTCAGGAGAACTTAGCAGATAATAGAACAGGGGACCCAAAAGGGGTGGGTGTTCCTCATGTTTTGCATGAGTGTGCTTCTGCACAATTGGATGACCTTAAGAATGACCAAACAGCCCCTGCCACCACTAATTCAAATCCTGATCATCCACTGTCACCACATTCTGTTGAGGAAGATTCTGATGATTGTTCTATTCTGGCTCCTGAGGAAGCTATTGAAGCTCAAATGAGAACCTTGCTTAAAGGAAAAGCCCAAGTTGAGAATGATTTCCATATTCAGCCCCAGAAATCCAGAAATAAACCCAGCCAAAAGAAAAGAAAAGCCATGAGAAAACAAAATACAGGAATATCTATACAGGAACCCACTGACCCCCCTGATGTTGAACAATTCATGAGCCCTAAAATCCAAAAAAACTGGACCTCTGACAAATTTCAATCCCCTGCATCCCAGCCCATAGGAATATCCAACCCCTCTCTATCCCAACCCCTTCTCTCACACAAGAGTACCAATCCAGAAGACACTGATTCTGATATTCCATCAAAGGACAGTAACATCTCACCCAAAACACACAAATCTACTCCCCTCCTTATCAATTCACCCAACAAAACTCAACCTCTTCAATCTTTGGAAATAGTCTTGGAAGAATGCCCTCTCAACAGATATTCTCCACAAGAAGATGAGTACATGCCCATTCAATCTGAAGATGAAATCAATGAGGTTCAAGAGGAAGATAATAAGTTTACTGATGATGATACAGAATCTGAACACCATTGTGACCTCCTGATTGCTGCAATCAATGGAAATGCTGATCAAGACCTCAGACCATCAATAAGAACAATATCCAAAATGGGACCATCCCCAAGATTAACCAGAAGCAAAGCTGCTAGGAGTAGCAGTGTTCCACCAAAACACAACACAACCTCAACCCTCCAATGATTAGTACAATCATCTGGAATGCAAGAGGTATCAGGACCTCTGGAGCCATTGACAGACTCAAAATCCTGAAACAAATTCATCATCTTTCCTTCATAGCCATTCTTGAACCTTTCCTGGACTCCTCCCATCTAAACTACTTCAAAAATCAACTTTCCATGCACCAAGCAGCTTCAAATGTCAATAACAAAATCTGGGTGTTCTGGGACAAGGATTTCACAGCAAACATCCTTGATCATGATGAGCAGCAATTGTCAATCCAAATGAATCATACAGCCAGTGAGATCACCTTCAATGTCACAGTCACCTATGCCAAAAGCAAACCTAGTATGAGGAGGCCTCTGTGGGACATATTGAGACATAAATCTAATGACTACACCCTTCCCTGGTGTGTCATAGGGGATTTCAATGTTATTACTTCTGTGGAAGAAAAAATAGGTGGCCTTCCCTACCAGATGAACAAGAGCATGGATTTTCTGAGTATGATTGAGGATTGTGGATTGACTGACCTTGGTTATTATGGACCTAAATTCACTTGGTCCAATGGCAGAGGTCCAGGTTCCATAGTCTGGAAAAGGCTGGATAGAGGAATGGTCAATGATCAATGGCTTAATGCCTTTCCAACTACCATCATTTCTCATCTATCTGCAGCTGGTTCTGACCACAATCCTTTACTCCTTGAGATTCAAGCTAGGCCAGACAATGGCAAGAAATATTTCAGATTCCTTAATTGCTGGACTGACAATGAGAATTTCCTTCCTCTTGTGAGAGAAATCTGGGCCAAAAAAGTGCAGGGTAGACCTATGTGGATCTTCCACCAAAAACTCAAGTCTCTAAGCAATGCTTTAAGCAAATGGTCCAGGCAACAATATGGTGACATTTTTCAAAAAGCCAAGGAATTTGAACAACAGGTTAAAGATGCAGAGATGACTTGGGCCAATTCAAATAAAGAAGCTGATAGAACAATCCTTCATGAGATCAAAGCCAAATACATCAACTATCTTAAATTGGAGGAAAATATTCTGAGGCAAAAAACCCAGCTTCACTGGTTCAAGGAAGGTGATGCCAATTCAAAGTACTTTCATAGTTTAATCAGGGGCAGAAGAAGAAAATTGTACATTCACAAGATCAAAGATGAGAATGGGACTTGGATTCAGGGGGACTCTGCAATTGGTGCAGCTGCATGTGATTATTTTCAAGACCTTTTTACTGACCCTGGAAATTCCATTAGGGAGGACCTTCTTTCCTGCATCCCCACAGTTGTCAATTCTGAAGACAACTTCACCCTTACTTCTGATCCTTCTATGTCTGAACTCAAGGAAGTGGTCTTCTCTATGAACCCTAATAGTGCTGCAGGTCCTGATGGTATGAATGGTAAATTCTACCAGTCTTGTTGGGACATCATCAAAGAAGACTTACTCCTGGTTGTTCTGGATTTCTTTGGAGGGAGTTCAATGCCTAAATACATAACCAATGCTTGCATAGTTATGCTCCCTAAAGTTGAATTCCCTAACTCCTTGACAGATTTCAGACCAATTAGCCTAAGTAACTTCATCAATAAAATCATTTCCAAGATCCTCTGCTCTAGATTGGCCCCTATCCTTCCCAGAATTATCTCCCCCAACCAATCAGGCTTTGTCAAAGGAAGGAATATCTCTGAAAACATCATGTTAGCCCAGGAGATAGTTCAGGGGATCAAAAAGCCAAACCTTGGTTCAAATGTGGTCATTAAACTGGATATGGCCAAAGCATATGATAGAGTATCCTGGGCCTTTACATGTATTATGATGAGAAGGATGGGATTTGGTGAAAGATTCATTGATATGGTTTGGAGAACCCTATCCAACAATTGGTACTCTGTCATAGTTAATGGACTCAGATGTGGTTTCTTCCACTCAACTAGAGGGTTAAAACAGGGGGACCCCCTGGCCCCTTCTCTTTTCATCCTAGGAGCAGAACTCCTATCTAGGATGCTTAACAGCCTTACCAGTGATCAGTTCTTCAATGGTTTTCACATGGAAAAAAGAGGCCCTCAGATCAACCACTTGAGCTTTGCAGATGACATCATCATCTTCTCATCTGGTAGTAAAGCTTCTCTTCAGAGAGTAATGTGGATTCTCAACAGTTATGAAGCCACATCTGGACAGCAAATCAACAGACACAAAAGTCATTTCATGACTGCTTCATGTGCCAGACAAACTACTGTGAGAAGAATTCAAAAAGTAACTGGCTTCACCAAGAAAAATTCTCCCATCACCTACCTAGGATGCCCTCTGTATACTGGGAGGTTGAGAGTTTCCCACTTCAACAATCTCATTGCCAAAATAGTAGCAAGAATCAGAGGATGGCATGGCAAGATGCTATCATATGGAGGTAGAGCAACATTAATCAAATATGTCTTGCAATCCTTGCCAATCCATCTTCTCTCTGCTGTCTCACCTCCAAAAACTGTCATGAAACAAATTGAGAGACTAATGGCAAACTTCTTTTGGGGCATGGAGAAGGACAAATTCAAATATCACTGGGCTTCTTGGCAAAAAATGTCTTACCCTATGAATGAAGGTGGCCTTGGTTTCAAATCTATTGCTGATGTCTGCAAATCTATGGAGTACAAACAATGGTGGCATTTCAGAACCAATAATTCTTTGTGGAGCTCCTTCTTAAGAGCTAAATATTGTCAAAGATCCCATCCAATATCCAAAAAATGGGATACTGGACAATCTCAAGCATGGAAGAAGCTCATGTCAAACAAAAAAGAGGTAGAGAAGGTGATCATTTGGAGACTGCACTCAGGTTCATGTAGTTTTTGGTGGGATAATTGGCTAGGTGAGGGCCCTTTGGCTAACTATAGGACTGAAGGGGGCAAACCTGGGAGAATCTCTGTTTCCCAACTGTGGGAAGGGGACCAATGGAACTTACAGAAACTCAATGAAATTGCTCCTACTCACATGATCCCACTCATTCTCCAAACCACCATTCATTATAACCCTTGCATTCCTGATAAAGCCATCTGGTTACCAAATGTTAATGGGAATTTTACTTGTGCATCAGCTTGGGAATTACTGAGAAAAAAGAAGCAGCCAAACCTTTCCAATAAGATAATTTGGCACAAGAAAATCCCATTCAAATGGTCTTTCACTGTTTGGAGAGCCTTGAGAAACAAACTCCCCACTGATGACAGGGTCCTTTCTTTCAGTAATCCCACAGTTTCTAGATGTGTTTGTTGCTCCATGCATTCCAATGAAACTGTAGAACACATCTTCAGTCAGGGCAATTTTGCTAAAATAATCTGGAGCAAATTTGGGAATATGATTGGAATCCAAACTGTCAACATGCCCCTGAGAATGATTCTAATGAAATGGTGGATGCAACAAAGATGCAATGATGTCCAAAAATTGGTTCTTGAAACATTGCCTATCATTATCTGTTGGAATCTGTGGAAAAACAGATGCAGTGCCAAATATGGAGGCAAAAATACCTCACTAACCAGGGTCCTTTTTGCTATCAATTCTGACATAAACCTTCTTCTCAAAGCAAACTACCCTGCAATTCCTTGGCCTACCAACTGGAGCACCCTGTACCCTTTCATTGAAAACATCAAACACCAAATTTCATCCATTCAAGTTTCTTGGTGTAAACCTGAGGTTGGTTTTGTTAAAATAAACAGTGATGGGAGTGCTTTAACCAACCCAGGCAAAATAGGAGCAGGGGTCATAATTAGAGGGCATTCTGGGGAGTTTATTCATGCTATTTCTGCCCCCTTAGGTGAAGGAACAAACAACTCTGCTGAAACAGAAGCTGCAATCCTGGGAATTCAATGGTGCTTGAATAATGGTCTTAAACAAGTTCATCTTGAAGCTGATTCTGCCCTTCTCATACAATTGTTAAATACTCACTCTGATCCCCCTTGGTCCATAGCCATGTCAGTCCTCAAGCTAAATGTGCAGTCAATGTGAGGACTTTAAGTCCTCACATGTATATAGAGAAGCTAATGGTCCAGCTGACTCTTTGTCCAAACTCAGCCACAACCTCACTTTCCTAACACATTTCAATAACCCCTCAGCACTCCCTAACCACATAAGAGGACAGATTTATCTAGACTCCATGGGCATCCCTGCATTCAGACATAGAAAAACCAACAGACTCAGATGTCCAACTGTCCATACCACCCCTCCACCCCCATCCTTTACCAACTCCCATGGTTATGGCTGAAATCCCCATTCATGGAGCTCCACATCCCATCAGTCCACACTCAAATCACAACCACATGACAATGGAAAAGATCAGCAGAAACCTCCCTAGAAAAACCAAAACCAAAGGCAAAGATACCCCATTTTCTACTAACCTCCCTCTCTTTTTTGCAGGCTCTGTTCATTTCTCCGTGCTTTACCAATTGATGTGTCCTAGGAGAGTGATAGAAATTCTTATGCTATCATCCTTCATGAGAACACACAAGTTGCTATACATGGACTACTTTGACAAAAACCTATGCATATTCAAATTGACACCTCAGGAAAATAGCAGTCACAAAAAACTGGGCAGAAATGCCAACATTTTTACTGACTTTGTGCTCCTTTTTGCAGACTACCCACCTTCTCCCACCCACTCTTCAACCTCCTCCACAAATAAGGCATCAGCTGTAGCTGCACCCAATCAAATCAAACTAAAATTTCTCCCCTCTTTCCTCAGAAACATTAAACACACACAAGTCACAGAAAAATGCATAAAATCAGCAGTTACTGCTGGAAATACAGACTCTGCAGGAATACCCCTTTCAGTTCCTACAACAATTTTTCCAAACACAACCCTTCCATGAACCCTACTTCCAACCAAAGAACACACCATTTACACACACCCCTGAACTCCAAAAACTGTCAGCTACAAGAAACTCTGAATCTGCAGGAATTCCTCTGTCAATCATGTTTCTAATTCCACTCTCCACCAACCCATAAACCCATATACAATCCAAAGATCTATACCATTATTGCTACAGGCTTTCCCATTCCTGCAACCACCATGAACATTGCAGGATCTCCTGTACTGCAGTTTGGTTCTTTTCCTCACAATGAAACCATGAGCTCCTATAACAACTGAGTGCAGTCAACACAAGAATGCACTCAGTCTTTGTGTATAGGTTAGGGATCATAATTGCTCCCCTTCCCAGACTCTCCTCCAGAACACACAAGAACCTGGAGATTGAGCCCCCTTTTTCTAACCTGTTTGTTTCTTCTTGCAGGAACATGGAGCTCACTTGATCAATGATCAAGTCAGGAGTGTAATTAGCATTTCAAATTGCTCATCTGAAACTATCATCTTTGAGCCAAGTCTCTCCATCCATTTTCTTACACACACATGAGCCAATACAGATGCTCAGTCAAGAGAAAATGCTGCTTCACAGTACAGCAATTGCAAAATAGCTAACAACAAACTTTTGACCAGAATCCTTGGAGGCCAACCTAAATTACTGCAATGTGTAGGTCAACAACAGCAATCCAAGAAGTCCCTTTTTGAGCTCTTTCCACAGCTTTCTTCATATATCTGAATGCAGTCACACGACTGCATCAGTTATGACCAGGGATCATCAATGCTCCTCTCTCCCCAGTCTATTCAGTCCAACACAAAGAACCTGAAGAATTGAGCCCCATTACCTCTATCCTCTTTGTAATTTGCATGGCTCAAGGAGATGGATTGGTCACTTGGTATGCCTTCAGATCATGGATTAACATCACAGATGTTCATTCTACTGAGTACACCAAGTAACAAAAATTCTCCCTTCAGCACCAGGTTACTAAACACAAGTGGACAACCTCTACTGCCAGCACCACTGCCAATTCCAACTGCCAAAGCACAGCTGCCAAGAACTATGCCAGAGTGCAGAGGCAGTTGCAGAATAAGAAGCAGATCTTACTACACGCAGTTCAGATCACCATGGGACAAATGCAGCTTCAAGAATAGCTGGTTGTTTCACCCTTTTCTGTCAGGAGCTGCACACACAACAACATCCAAAGCAGCCTTGTCTAACAAGCCTCCCCTTTTTGCTTTTTCTTAACAATTTCAAAGACAGCAAAGAAATTGCTTCTTCACAGTTGTGTGACTTAAAACTTAAGATAGGACTTTCGTGTTCCTTTCACACGCTGTATTTTGTTGTAAAAGGAGAATATACCTCCCAGCCTTTGCAGTAATGCTAGGCCTTGGTATGCACATAGTATAGTAAAACCTAGGATCCCAATATCGCATATATTATTCTAGGCTCATTTCCTTTGAATTCTGTACCCCTACTGTCTATCATTATGGATAGACAATTGGTACACCAATATACGGTCTCACATTGTCATAGATCTCAGGTGTCCATTTGGTTGTCGTGCGTGGCAAACCAAAAGCACCATCTCTTTTCTAGCGGAGGTAAGGTCCATGCCCCCCTCCAGCTTTTGTTGTAAACATCTTTTATATATATATATGAAAATCAACCCTACGGTCAGTACGAGAGGATATAAACTAATGGGATTCTCTTATGCAATGGCTACTGATATGACTTCTCCTTGGCTTGTGGAGGGGATTTTCAATGTTATTATGGGATGAGGAGGAAAAAGTTTTGGTGGGCTCCTGTTCATTTAAATGAGATTGATGATTTTAGGCATTGCATTAAACACTTGCAACTCACAGATCTGGGTTTCCAAGGGGAGTATTTACACATGGTGGAATGGAAGATCAGAAGAGGATTGTATTTTTGAAAGACTTGATAGATGCTTGGGTAATTTAGAGCTGCAGCAAACTTTTCCAGGACTTGAGATTACACATTTATCAAAAATTGGATCAGATCACTGCCCACTGTATCTGAAATGTGACATTGAAGCTGCTCCAATTAGGAAGCCCTTTAGATTCCTCAACTTCTGGACTAAGCATGACACTTTCAAAGATGTGGTGAGAGAAAATTGAATGCAGATTTTGCTGCAAATCCTTTCATACTGTTCAATTATAAGTTGAAAAAATTGAAGAAAGCACTTTCCAGTTGGAGCAGAGCAACATATGGAGATATCTTTCAGAAAATTGCCAGTTTAGAAGAGGTTGTTTTTAGTACATGAGAGGCAGTTTGAGGCATTTCCTACTCAGATGAATAGAGAAAGGTTGCACAAAGTTAAGGCAGAAATGATTAAGTATCTTGCTGTGGAAGAAGAATTTTGGAAGCAGAAAGCAGGCATGTTATGGTTTAAAGATGGGGATAGAAACACAAAGTTCTTTCATGCTCAAGTGAGGGGTAGAAGAAAGAAATTACAGCTGAGAAGGATACAGAATAACATGGGCATCTGGATAGAGGAGGAGGAGCAAATTGCAGAAGAAGCAGTCAGCTTTTACAAGGACCAATTCACAGAATCAGTAGTACCTTCAACCTTTCACATCATTGATCATGTTCCAACTTTGGTGGAGGAAGAGCAAAATGCAAGATTAACTGAGTTACCAACAAAAGAGGAAGTCAGAAAGGCAGTATATGGATTGAATGGGGATTCAGCAGGAGGACCTGATGGCTTTACTGGGGCTTTTTATCACACATGTTGGGATATTGTTGGAGAGGATATTTATGCAATGGTGCTGCAATTTTTCTGTGGCCAACAGCTACCAAAGTGTGTGACACATACTAACCTAGTTCTCCTACCAAAGAAAAAAGAGGTGACTACTTTTTCAGATTTGAGACCAATTAGCCTTAGTAACTTCATTAATAAAATATTTTCAGGGGTCATTCATGACAGACTGGTAGAGCTACTGCCTAATTTAATTTCTGAGGAGCAGGCTGGCTTTGTAAAAGGCAGGAGTATTGTAGAGAATATATTGCTTACCCAGGAGATCATTACTGATATTAGATTAAGAACTAAGGCTGGTCCTAATGTGGTAATGAAACTGGACATGACCAAGGCATATGATAGGTTGTCTTGGCTTTTCTTAACAAAAGTGTTGAGAAAGCTAGGCTTCTGTGAGAGGTTCATTGGCATGATTTTTGATTTGGTAGGGAATAACTGGTACTCAGTACTTATAAATGGTCAATCAAGAGGTTTTTTCAAATCAACTAGGGGTGTGAAGCAAGGGGATCCATTGTCTCCAACACTTTTTATCCTAGCTGCTGAGGCTCTTTCTAGGGGATTGAATTCACTACATCAAAATCTCTATTTCTGTGGCTTTGGACTGCCAAAGTGGAGTCCAAAAATAAATCACCTTGCTTATGCAGATGATACCATCATTTTTTCCTCTTCAGATGCCACATCACTGAGGCTGATTATGGAGATATTATATCTCTATGAAGCTGCTTCTGGTCAGTTGGTGAATAAGAACAAGTCTGCTATCTATATGCATCACCTTACAGATCCAGAAGTAGTAAGGAAAGTTGAGAGGATTACTGGTATTGGAAGTAAGGATTTTCCATTTACTTATCTAGGATGCCCTATATTTTATGCAAGAAGGAGGTTTGATTATTACCAGCCAATGATCACAAAGGTTCTTGACAGATTACAGTCATGGAAAGGAAAATTGCTTTCTATAGGAGGCAGGGCAGTCCTAATTTCTAGTATACTGCAGAGTTTACCAATTCATCTGTTATCTGCTGTAAACCCCCCAAACTATGTTATTAATAAACTGCATAAATTGTTTGCTCAGTTTTTCTGGAGTAGCTCAGTTGGGGGAAATAGCAGACATTGGGCTTCATGGAACACTCTTTGTATGCCTTATGATGAAGGGGGAATTGGCTTCAGATCCCTACATGATGTTTCCAAGGCACTGTTCTGTAAGCTTTGGTGGAATTTCAGAACTAAACCTAGTCTGTGGAGCTCTTTCATGAGTCAGAAATACTGCAAAAAACTAAATGCAGTAGTAGTACCTTGGAGGGAAGGCTCACATGTGTGGAGGAAAATGTTGGAGTGCAGGGATCTTATTGAACATCAGATAATATGGAAATTGAGGATGGGTTCTTCTTTGTTTTGGTATGATAACTGGACTGGACTAGGGGCCCTTTATTTTCTTGTTCCACAAGACTTTGGTATAGATGAGGGAATACAGAATGTGTATGAACTTGTGGAGAATGGAGCTTGGAATGTTGATAGAGTAATGGAGTTATTACCAGAAGACTTAGCATCACACATTATTGAGAAGATCAGCCCCCCACTGGTAGAAAATGACATAGACAGACCATTTTGGATGCTGGAACCCAGGGGTAATTTTTCTGTCAAAACAGCCTGGGAATACTTGAGAAGGAGAGAACACCCTAAAAGAGCTTATAAGATGATTTGGGTAAGAGGGCTTCCTTTTAAGATTTCCTTTTTCATGTGGAAGGTGTGGAAAGCTAAATTACCCTTAGATGACTTTATGAGAAGGCTGGGGTACTTCATGCCATCTAAGTGTTGGTGTTGTGCTGCACCTAAGGAGGAATCATTAGTGCATTTGTTCTACACATCAAAATCTGCTGAGACAGTATGGAGATATTTCCTACCAAGAGCTGGAATATCAGTACAAGGTTTAACTCTACACCAAGCCATTACAAGATGCTGGACTGTACCTGTGGTGTCTAGATTAAAACCAGTCATGCAGGCTTTACCTTCTTGCATAGTTTGGGAGCTATGGAAGAGAAGAAATAGTCTAAAACATGGAGAAGGTGTATCAGTCAGCAGAGTAATCTATCAAGTGTCAACACATCTCCAGCACCTGGTGCAGATGAGGAAACCTAACATACAAGTACCTCACAGATGGTCTAACTTGCTGACCATGATGGAAAACTATACTCCAAGGCTTAAATATGAGAAAGTACTATGGGAGTTTCCTATGGAGGGTTGGATAAAAGTCAACACAGATGGGGCATCAAGAGGGAATCCTGGAAGAAGTTCTATTGGTTTTTGTCTAAGGGATGCATCAGGTGATGTGAAATATGCATTGGGAAGGGAGATTACTGAAGGATCCAACAATGAAGCAGAAGCTGTAGCAATCTTAGAGGCATTGAGAATATGCAGGACTCTTAATTATTCTCACATATGGCTGCAGACAGATTCTATGCTCATGAAGAATACTATTGAGGGAACATGGAAACCACCTTGGTGTATTGTGGAATATGTAGAAGAGATTATGAAGCTTAAGGAGGGGTGCAGGATGAAACTGTCACATATTTTCAGAGAAGGCAACAAGTTGGCAGACCATTTGGCAAATTTTGCACTTGATTATGGCATGATTGAGGGCTATGACTTCTGGGATCTAGATGTACAGGGGAGGAGAATAGTGAATGAGGATAAGATGCAATGTCCATATATCAGAGTGAAAGTAGCAGGGAATTAAGAGGAGAGAAAGAGATGCAGGAGGGTCAAGGAGCTAATATAGGGAATCATCATACTCAAATCTGCATAGAGGAGAGTATGGTGATGCAGATCTTTTCTAACATTGTTTTCTTTTTTGCAGGTAGGAGCTTAGTATCTATGTTCTGTCAGGTATTTCATCTCTATAGGGTGGTATTAGTGCTTTGCACTCATTCCCTAGGAGATGAAGACAGGGCAAGCATAGATACTTATAGTTGGAGGATTCTAAAATCAGAAAAAAGGCTCAGAATGCTTAAGAGAATTGGGCATGCAAAGAGACTAGTTTTTCATTGGAAACTAGGGAGTCAGGCAGGAAGCTTTAACAGGATACAAGACTTACAACACAGAATTAGTTATTCTGCTGCTTTATTGAATTTGTTATTATTCTATAGTATAATGGAGGATCAATTGGTGGTATCAATGCTAGTCATTCATTCCAATGGTCTTAAATTATATCTAGAATATAGCACAAGTACAGTTTTGAATTCAAATACATCACAACAACAAAAGCAGAGGAAAATCAACAAATGTTATGCAGATATAAATACATACATCATGCTGATAGGAATACAACTATACATGTGGTGTGACACACTTGTAATCTGGGGTTTAAGGAGGCTTCAGGTGGTGGTATCAGTACTAAGTGCTCAATCCACCGGGGTTAACTTAAACCTAGAATACAATGTGGTTACAAACACATGTTCAACACAAAATCGAGAGAACAGAAGAGCATACCGCAAAGTAACAAAAAGGAAACCAACAAAAGCAGAAATACAGAACATACAAGCACAGCTTTGGGACCTATTAGTTACATGTGTGACTGACAGTAAATCTTACTGTATGATGCATACATGTAAAGAAATAATTAAGGAAAAGGAAAGTAATATTTTTCTACAGACATGGAAGGACCTAAATACAAGCTACAAAGACAGGAAAGGTACAGATTCGACCAAGGGTTACAGATGCAGCTTCTTCGTGGTTCATCAGAGGGGTGTGATAATCAATGGCGTACCAGAAGGAGTATACCACCAGGTAGGCACAGTAGTTGAAGCAGTCAGGCGGAGAACTCGAGAAGTCATAGTAGCAGCAGCTTGGCATACAGATGCAAGTAGATACATGAAAATCCAAAGAAGAAAGGAAGTTAGTACAGATGAGTGGAGCAAAAATGAAGAAGATACAACACAGAAGAAAGAGAAAGACAGTCGATGTTACCTAGGAGAGCTTCAGATGGAGGTGAGGAGGTTCTGGAGAGATGAAATGATTTGGGGATATGTGGTGGATAGTGGGGATTGTCGGTATATTAGGAAATGGGGGGGTGTTTTTAATATGTGGTACAGGTGTTGGAGGGAGTTATACACGCGTTGGGTGAAAACAAGGGTAGTTCAGAGGTTATTTGTGCAATTTAATAGGGTCAAGAGGAATTCTGGCTACTCATGTAAATGCACTTGGGTGGGCAGTGGCTATCAATGTAATATGGCTTTCAGTTGGGCTCGTTGTATTGGGCTAGCAGATGAATATCTGGGCTGTTGTGGGAAGGCATCATTATTGGTCTATCTAAATAGCCAGTGTATATGTTTTACATATATGTGGCTATTTGTTAAATTCAATAATTGGAATAAATTGGCTGGTTGTGCAAGGTGTTGGCTATATGTGCTAGTTCGGGTGTGTTTGGACTGGGTAGGTTGGTTCATACTGAGTTGTGTGAATAACCATTATGTGTTTGCACATGTATGGCTATTTATTCAATTCAATAATTTGTGTATTGGGGTTACTAATGCAAAGGCGAGGCTGTTTGTGCAAAGCAGAGGTGGAAATTTGGAGCTGACTACACAGTTGGGTTTGGCGTTTTGGGCCAAATTGGAGGCTTTGGCTTATTCAATGTATACGGTTGGGCTAAATGTGCAATTTGGAAATTTTGGAGTAAACAGTGGCTATTTGTGCAAATCAGTAAATACCTCCAATAGTGGTCTTGTTGGGCCAACAGATCGGGTTTTTTATTGGATTAATTTTGAGGCAATTTTGAGTAGAATTTTTGTAATATCAATTTTGAGTATAATGCTCAATTTTGATAATAGGTCTTATGTAGATTTTTATTTCCTTTTCGTACATCCATTAGGATTTCATGACATTGTGCTTGTTTGTTTTTTAGTTATAAATAAAAATTAGCCCTAGGCCATGCCTAGTGGATTGTTTAAAAAAAAAAAAAACCCTAATACATGAATATGTACTCATTGAATTGCACACTGATTCAATGATGATGAAGCATGTTATAACTGGAGAATGGGATGTACCATGGAATATAGCAGAACATGTGGAGGAAATAAAGGAACTAATGAATAGAAGCAATGTAACAGTAACTCACACTTTGAGGGAAGGAAATAGATTAGCTGATCATCTAGCTAATTATGCCTTGGACTTTGGGGATTTTGAAGCACACAATTTCTGGGAGTTAGATATACAAGGAAGGAAGATAGTTAATGATGACAAATCACAATGCCCATATATCAGAATAAAAGTTGCAAGAAACTAGAAGGAGAGGGGGCAACAAGGAGGAGAGACAGTATGCAGCCAGCTGGGGTGATATATGTTAACTGTTATAGTCAAATCAAGGTTGAGGAGACTATGATCAGTTCATTGGAGTGGGTATATATGAGATCAGGAGGCAGGATCATTCAATGGGGTCAAATCCTTAAGGAGGAGGCCACAGGAAGAAATTTTTTTACTAATAAGAGCAAATTAGAGTCTGGGGGAGAATCAGAACCAGGAGATAATGATCACATCTTTCATACTCAAATCTGTTTAGAGGAGAGTATGGGAGAATTTTTAGGTACTAACTTGGTGTTCTTTTTTGCAGGTACAGATGTTATGCTATCTATATTCTATGTTCTAAATAAACTTAAGATGGTGGTATTAGTACTTGGTACTCAGTCCATCTGGGTAGATTTAAACATAGGATATAGTTTAGTATTAAGGAGATTCATAAAGGGTGTGGCTGAGAAAGTACTGTCCTGGTGGATATTCAAAAGACCACAAACCAATTCACATCTTCACACCCACAGAAGAAGGAAAGTAACAAGTAATATAGAAAACAAGTGCACATATGGGAAGTCACAGACACACAGATTGCAGACATTTGGTTTCCAAAGGATGGGAAGTCAGATGGAGGATGCATCTGTAGAACAGGAAAGAAAGCCTCATGGAGATACATACATGGAGTCAGGTCTATGGGCTTGGCTTTTGTTCTATGATGTAATGGAGGTTCAATTGGTGGTATTAATGCTATGCATTCATTCCAATGGACTAAAATTACACCTAGACAAGAGCACAAGTATAAAGCTGAAATCAGATGCAACTCAGCAACAGTTGCAGACAAGAGTAAAACTCCACAAATCAAGTCAAGCTATAAATACACCCAATATGTTGACAGAAAAACAAGCATACACATGGTGGTACACAGTCAAGACAATCATATCTATAGTCTATGTTATAAGGAGGCTCCAGGTGGTGGTATTAGTACTTTGTACTCATTCCACCGGAGTTAAATTAAATCTGGACTATAGGGAGATTACAAGGGAAGGTAATTGCAAAACATCGTACCAGATATCAGGATCTATTGCTCATATACACAAGGGATTACAATTAGCCATAAAAAACAAGAATGCACAGCTCTTGGAGCTTTTAGTTGCACTTTTTGCAGACAGTAAAATCATCATTTTGATTGATTTCAACTGGATGATGCAAAAGGAAATAGAAATAGCTAAGGGTAAGGGAAACAGGCATGGAATTCATATAGGGTCTATTATTACAAACAGCTACAAAGGAGGGGACTTTACAAACTCGATAGCAGTCTTCATATGCAATTTCATCGATGGACAGCAAGGTGTNAATGCAAAGTGAAGAGGAAACTGGAGGAGTAGATGATGAAGAACAAAGTGTAAATGGAAATGCCAAAGGCAAATCAGCTGCTGAAGGCCAAGGTTTATTGACTACAACTGGTGAGGTAGACCTACAGCAGCAAAACAAGGAGACTGTGGCAACTAAAGAGGTGGAGGCTAGCAATATAGATCCAAGGGGAACACACCCTATTGGTATCTCTAGTGCAAAAACA
Organism: Nicotiana attenuata; assembly: GCF_001879085.1. Lineage (NCBI taxonomy): Eukaryota > Viridiplantae > Streptophyta > Magnoliopsida > Solanales > Solanaceae > Nicotiana > Nicotiana attenuata. The sequence continues at coordinate 27,685 of NW_017675459.1, read as the reverse complement.
GACTCCATACCACTCCATAAGAACAACAAGGATCAGGTTATACAGCAATCCCAGCAGGGTTTAAAGGTGGTAGATGCTAATGAAGGAGAAGCAGCAGAAGTGAACAAAAGAAGCAGATGCAGGAGTTAACTGGAAGCATAGATCCATTGGCCCTTACACATGTTCAGAAGACCAATTTGCAGGGTGTTGATGCAGCAGTTATTGTTCCAAAGGGTACTAATAATGTAGTTGTTCAAGAGACCAAGAAGATCCAGGAACAAGAGCAATTTGCAGAACATAATGGCAAAGATATGGATGAGGAGTCAACTGCTCAGAACTTTATAAATATAGCAAAACAAGGAGATCTTTCACCTAGGTATATTGAGCAAGCAAAATCTGCAAATAAAGGTAGAAAGAAGCAGGCAAAAGAAACATCAACTGTTCCAGCAGTAGGTGTACAAACCAGGAGGACTTTATCTAAAAATCAAAATCAGTAATGGAGGCAATAATTTGGAATGTAAGATCAGTGAATACAATGCAAGCTTTTGAAAGACTGATCTTAATGCACAGGCAGCATCATTTTGAATTCATTGGAATATTAGAACCTATGCAACAGTCAAACAAAATGGAGAGATACAGGGCAAGAATGGGTTTGGCTCAGGCTGTGGTTAATGTATCTAATAAAATATGGGCATTCATAGATGAAGTGTATGAGGTGACAATTCTGTACAACATGACTCAACAGTTGACTCTGAAACTGTTTCACACAGAAACTCATATAGAGCTTATACTTACTCTAGTGTATGCTAAATGTGATGCAATAGAGAGGATAGAACTATGGGATTCTCTTTATGCAATGGCTACTGATATGACTTCTCCTTGGCTTGTGGGAGGGGATTTCAATGTTATATGGGATGAGGAGGAAAAGTTTGGTGGGCTTCCTGTTGTTCATTTAAATGAGATTGATTGATTTTAGCATTGCATTAAACACTTGCACTCAAGAATCTGGTTTGCAAGGGGAGTATTTACACTGGTGAAATGGAAGATCAGAAGACGAATGTATTTTGAAAGGACTTGATAATGCTTGGGTTATATTTAGAGCTGCAGCAAACTTTTCCAGGACTTGAGATTACACATTTATCAAAATTGGATCAAGATCACTGCCCACTGTAATCTGAAATGTGACATATGAAGCTGCTCCAATTAGAAGCCCTTTAGATTCCTCAACCTTCTGGACTAAGCATGACACTTTCAAAGATGTGGTGAGAGAAAATTGAATGCAGATTTGCTGCAAATCCTTTCATACTGTTTAAAAAAAATCATTATAAGTTTGAAAAAATTGAAGAAGCACTTCCAGTTGGAGCAGGAGCAACATATGGAGATAAATCTTTCAGAAAATTGGCCAGTTTTAGAAGAGGTTGTTTTAGTACATGAGAGGCAGTTTGAGGCATTTCCTACTCAGATGAAATAGAGGAAAGGTTGCACAAGGTTAAGGCAGAAATGATTAAGTATTCTTGCTTGTGGAAGAAGAATTTTTGGAAGCAGAAAGCAGGCAATGTTTATGGTTTAAGATGGGGATAGAAACAAAAGTTATTTCATGCTCAAAAATGAGGGGTAGAAGAAAGAAACTAACAGCTGAGAAGGAATACAGAATAACATGGGCATCTGGATAGAGGAGAGAGGAGCAAATTGCAGAAAGAGCAGTCAGCTTTTACAAGGACCAATTCACAGAATCAGTAGTACCTTCAACCTTTCCACATCCATTGATCATGTTCCCAACTTTGGTGGAGAGAGAGCAAAATGCAAGATTAACTGATTACCAACAAAAGAGGAAAATCAGAAAGGCAGTATATGATTGAATGGGATTCAGCAAGGAGGACTGATGGCTTTACTGGGGCTTTTTTATCACACAGTGTTTGGGATATTTTGGAGAGGATATCTATGCAATGGTGCCTGCGAATTTTTCTGTGGCCAACAGCTACCAAGTGTGTGACACATACTAACCTAGTTCTCCTACCAAAAAAAAAGAGGTGACTACTTTTTCAGATTTGAGACCAATTAGCCTTAAAGTAACTTCATTAAATAAAAATATTTTCAAGGGTCATTCAAGACAGACTGGTAGAGATACTGCCTATTAATTTCTGAGGAGCAGGCTGGCTTTGTAAAGGCAGGAGTATTTGTAGAGAATATATTGGCTTACCCAGGAGATCATTACTGATATTTAGATTAGAACTAAGGCTGGTCCTAATGTGGTAATGAAACTGGACCATGACCAAGGCATATGATATCGGTTGTCTTGGCTTTTCTTAACAAAAAGTGTTGAGAAAGCTAGGTTCTGTGAAGGTTCATTGGCATGATTTTTTGATTTGGTAGGGAAATAACTGGTACTCCAGTACTTATAAATTGGTCAATCAAAGAAAGGTGTTTTTCAAATCAACTAGGGGTGTGAAGCAAGGGGATCCATTTGTCTCTCCAACTACTTTTTATCCTAGCTGCTGAGAGCTCTTTCTAGGGGGATTGAAATTCACTACATCAAAATCTCCTATTTCTGTGGTTTTGGACTGCCAAAGTGGGAGTCCAAAAAATAAATCACCTGTGCTTATGCAGATGGATACCATCATTTTTTTCCTCTTCAAGATGCCACATCACTGGAGGCTGATTATGGAGATTATTATAATCTATGAAGCTGCTTCTTGGTCAGTTGTGAATAAAACAAGTCTGCTATCTATATGCATCCCTGACAGATCAGAAGTAGAAAAATAAAGGAAAGTTTGAAGAGGAATTACTGGTATTGGAATGTTAAGGATTTTCATTTACTTATCTAGGATGCCCTATAAATTTTATGCAAGGAAGGAGGTTTGAATTATTACCAGCCATGATCACAAGGTTTTTGAATAGATTACAGTCATGGAAAGGAAAATTGCTTTCTATAGGAGGCAGGGCAGTCCTAATTTCTAGTGTACTGCAGAGTTTATCAATTCATCTGTTATCTGCCTGTAAACCCCCAAACTATGTTATTAATAAACTGCATAAATTTGTTTGCTCAGTTTTTCTGAGTAGCTCAGTTGGGGAAATAGCAGACATTGGGCTTCATGACAACTCTTGTATGCCTTATGATGAAGGGGGAATTGGCTTCAGATCCTCTACATGATTGTTTCCAAGGCCACTGTTTCTGTAAGCTTTGGTGGAAATTTCAGAACTAAAACCTAGGTCCCTGTGGAGTCTTTCATTAGTCCAAAAATACGCAAAAAACTAAAATGCAGTAGTAGTACCTTGGAGGGAAGGCTCACATAGTGGTGGACGAAAATGTTGAGTGCAGGGATCTTATTGAACATCAGATTATATGGAAATTGAAGGATGGGTTCTTACTTTGTTTTTGTATGATAACTGGACTGGACTAGGGGCCCTTTAATTTTCTTGTTCCACAAGACTTTGGTATAAGATGAAGCGAATAACAGAAATGTGTATGAACTTGTGGAGAATGGAGTCTTGGAATGTTGATTAAGAGTAATGGAATTTTCCAGAAGACTTAGCATCACACATTAGTGAGAAGATCAGCCCCAACTGGTAGAAATACATAGACAGACCGAGTTTTGGATGCTGGAACCCAGGGGTAATTTTTCTGTCAAAACAGCCTGGGAATACCTTGAGAAAGAGAGAAACCCCTAAAAGAGCTTATATTTATTATATAATTATTATATTGTTATTTAATTTTTTATATAATATAAATAAATTAATATTTTATATATAAATTATTATTTATAATATTTTTTATAATTAAATTAAATTAATTATTAATTATTAATAATATATTTATAATATTAAAATATTATTTATATTATTTTTATTATTATTATTTTAATATTTAATTATAATTTATATAATTAGATTATTAAATTATTTTAATTAATTAATAATATTTATATAAATAAATTAATAATATAATTTTTATTATATATTAATAATATTAAATATATATATATAATAATTTATTTTTAAAATTTAATAATTAAATAATTATTATAAATTAATATAAATAATATATTTATAATATATTAATCATAATATAAAAATTAAATAATAATATTATATAATAATTAATAATAATAATTATATTATAATATATAAATTTATATATTAATATAGAATAATATATATATATAAAAATAATATTATATATTTATATATAATTATTTTATAAATTATATATATATTATTATTAATATTATAGTTTATATTATATATATATTTATTATTTATATTTAATTATATTATAAATATATAATATTTAAATTTATTAAATAATATAGATTATTAAAATAAATTTTATATTATAATTATATTTTAATTAATAAAAAATATAAATTATATATATATAAAAATATATTATTTTTAATAATAATCATAATTAATTTTATTATATTAAATATATATATTTTTAATTAATATTTTATAGATTTAATAAAAATTTTATTTTATTATTTTAATTTATAATATTTATTATATTATTATATATATAAAATTTATAATAATAAAAATATTAATTATATATAAATATAATATATTATTATTTAATTTTTAAAATATATAATTATTATTTAATTTTATTATTATTTTATGTATAATAAAATAATTAATTTATATATATTTATATAATATATATATAAATTTATTATTTATATTTAAATTTAAATTATATATTATATTATTAATTAATTAAAATTATAATATATTTTATAATTATAAAATATATAATATTTAAATATTATATAATATATTATAATTATAATATATAATAAAATTTTTAAAAATTAAATTATTTTAAAAATATTTATTAATTTAATATTTTTTCATATATTTAATTAATTATATTATTTTTATTAAATTTATTATATTAATATTAAAATAAATTAAATTAATAATTATTTATTTATAAAATATTATTAATATTATAATTATTATAAGTTAAAAATTATAAAATTATTTAAATATAATATAATTATATATATATAAATATTAATTATTATTAATATTAAATTTTAATTATAATAATATTATTTATATTTTATATTTTTATATATATATTAATTTATTAAATTATATATTATTTATATATATTTTTTATAATTATATTTATTAAACTATAAATTATAATATTAATTATTCTTTATAATAATAATATATAATATATAGATATAAATAATTATAATATATATATATTTAAAAATTATTTAATATATATTATATTATTTTATTATTATAATTAAAATATATATTTCATTTTTTATATTATATTATAATTAAAATATATTTATAATATTATTATTTATTAAATTTATATAAAATTATATAATATTTTATAATATTATTTATTAAATAATATTTTATAATATAAATATAATTTATTCAAAATTTATAATTATATATATTATAATAAATTATTATAATTAGTTATAATATTTATTATATAATTTTTTATATATATTTTATAATTTTTTATTATATATTTATTATTAATTTATATAAATATTTAATTATTAATTATATTAAGATTAATTGTATATATATTAAATTTTAATATATTTTATTAATATTTAATAGTTATTCAAATAAATTAAAATAATAATAATAATATATATAATATATAATTTATATATATTTATTATTTAATATATAATTTATATATTATTATATATTAATAATATTTAATATAATATTTATTATTTTAAAATATTATTTTATTATATTATAATAATATTTAATTTATAAATTAATACTTTTTTAATATTTATATTATTATGTATATAATATTTATATTATTAAATTAAATTAATTTATATATTATTTTAATTAGCAATTAAATAATATTTTTATATTTATAATAATATTATATAAATATTAAATATTTAAATATAATTATTTTAAAAATATTTAATATAATATTTTTTATATAAAATTATATTAATTTAAGTATCTTATTTAATAATAATTATTAATATTAATTTTATAATATTATTTATTTAAATTATTATAATATTATATATTAAATATATTTATATTATTTTATTATATATTAATATAAAATTTATATTAAAAAATTTTAATATAAATTATTACATAAATATATATATAAATCATATATAATAATAAATTTATTTATTAATATGTTAATTAATATATAAAAAATATATATTAATAATATAAATATTTTAAATATAATAATTATATAAAAATTATATTTTATTATAAAATAATAAATTTTTATAATATAAAATTTATATTTATAATATTATATATTTTATATAATTATTAATTAATAAATTAATTATTTTTTATATAATATTAATAATTTTATAATATTTATATTATATTTTATTATTATAATAAAATAAATATTAAAATTATTATTAAAATAATATAATATATTTAAATGTATATATTTTATTCTTTTTTATTTATTATTATTTATAATAATTTTTATTTTTATTATAAATATAAGATTTAATATAATATATTTTATTAAATTTATATATTATTAATAATAATATTTATTTAATTATATAGATATTTATATTTATAATATATTTAAATTATAAATTTTAATTAATAATATTATAATTATTTTTTATTAATATATATTATATTTTAATATATTAAATTATATAAAGTAAAAAAATATATAATTAATATAATTAAATTAAAATATTTATATTATAAATATTTATAATATATATTAATAAATAATTATATTTAATTATATATAATAAATACTATTTTATAATATTTATATAAAATTATAAAATTTAATTATAATAATATTTTATAATTATAATATATAAATAAATTTTGAATTATAATAATATTTATAATTTTTTTTAATTATTTTATATTAATTTAATTTATATATATAATTATATAAAATTTTTTAAATATTATAATAATTTTAATATATAATATTTATATAATATTTATATATATTATATTAGCTATATATATTATATATTAAATTTAAATATAATAATATTTATATATATTAAATATTAAATTTATTTAATATTAATATTATTAAAAAATTATTTTATAAATATTATTTTATTATAATTAATTAATATAAATATATTATATTATTTAAATATTTTTTTAATTTATATATTAATATTTATAAAATTTAATTATTAAATATTAAATATTATTTTAATATAATTTTAAAATATTTATATTTAATATTTGTATTCATATATATATAAATAATTTTAAATATTAAAATATAAATAATTATATTATATTTATTTATTATATATTAATATTAATTAATATTTATTATATAATATTATATTATATTAAATGTTATCTATTTGTATAAATTTATAAATTTTATAAATATATTTATTAATTTATATATTTTTATATTATTAATATATTATTAATATATTTAATATTATTTAATAGAATTATATTTATAATATTAAAAATTAAATTTACATTATATTATTATAATATTATTTTATTAATTTTATTAATTAAATAATTTAAATATAAGATATTAAATTTATTTTTTAATTTTATATTAAATTATTAATATTAATATATTATTA
>NW_017675459.1:15741-16977 GCF_001879085.1 Nicotiana attenuata | reverse complement strand
ACTCAGATGAATAGAGAAAAGGTTGCACAAGGTTAAGGCAGAAATGATTAGGTATCTTACAGTGGAAGAAGAATTTTGGAAGCAGAAAGCAGGCATGTTATGGTTTAAAGATGGGGACAGAAACACAAAGTTCTTTCATGCTCAAGTGAGGGGTAGAAGAAAGAGGTTACAGCTGAGGAGAATACAGAATAACATGGGCATTTGGATGGAAGAAGAGGAGCAAATTGCAGAAGAAGCAGTCAGCTTTTATAAAGATCAATTCACAGAATCAGTAGTACCTTCAACCTTTCACATCATTGATCATGTTCCAACACTGGTGGAGGAAGAGCAAAATGCAAGATTAACTGAACTACCAACAAAAGAAGAAGTCAGAAAGGCAGTATATGGATTGAATGGGGATTCAGCAGGAGGGCCTGATGGCTTTACTGGGGCCTTTTATCACACATGCTGGGATATTGTGGGAGAGGATATTTATGCAATGGTGTTGCAGTTCTTCTGTGGTCAATAGTTACCAAAGTGTGTGACACATACTAACCTAGTTCTCCTACCAAAGAAAAAAGAGGTGACTACTTTTTCAGACTTGAGACCAATTAGCCTTAGCAACTTCATTAATAAAATATTCTCAAGGGTCATTCATGACAGACTGGTAGAGCTACTGCCTAATTTAATTTCTGAGGAGCAGGCTTGCTTTGTAAAAGGCAGGAGTATAGTAGAAAATATATTGCTTACCCAGGAGATCATTACTGATATCAGATTAAGAACTAAGACTGGTCCTAATGTGGTAATTAAACTGGATATGACCAAGGCCTATGATAGATTCTCTTGGCTTTTCTTAACAAAAATGTTAAGAAAGCTGGGCTTCTATGAGAGGTTCATTGGCATGATTTTTGATTTGGTAGGGAATAACTGGTACTCAGTACTTATAAATGGTCAGCCAAGAGGTTTCTTCAAATCAACTAGGGGTGTGAAGCAAGGGGATCCATTATCCCCAACACTTTTTATTCTAGCTGCTGAGGCTCTTTCTAGGGGATTGAATTCACTACATCAAAATCTGTACTTTTGTGGATTTGGACTGCCCAAGTGGAGCCCAAAAATAAACCATCTTGCCTATGCAGATGATACTATCATTTTCTCTTCCTCAGATGCCACATCACTGAGGCTGGTTATGGAGATATTACAGGTTACTGTAGACGTCGTCGTCTTCGTCGTACGTAGGTTAAGTAAAGTAAACGAAAC
>NW_017675459.1:5061-15721 GCF_001879085.1 Nicotiana attenuata | reverse complement strand
GACCAAAGGTTTTTCACAGGCATCTATTTTTGTGGTCAGCAAGGGGATGTATTGGTACCAGAGGGTGTGTGCTTTTGGGCTTTTGCAGCAGTTGGACAGACGATTTGTGAGTTTCAAATGTACTTCCACAACGCGAGACATACGGATTCAAGTACATGCATGAAGATTCAAAGAAGAAATAGAGTTAGTATAATCGATTGGAGCAAGGATGAAGAAGAAAAAGCACAAAAGAAAGAGAAAGAGAATCGATATTACCTAGGCGTGTGCTATAAGGCCTTCACAGTAGTTGTAGTAGCTAGGCGGAAAAATAGCTGTAGTAGCTTTACTGCTTTAGCGTAGTACTATACTCAACTTTGATAATAGGAGTTATGTAGTAGTTCAATTTTTATCTTTTTCGTACTCTAAGTACGAACTCATGACAACTTGTTTGTTCTTTATCTATATATATAAAAATTAGCCCTAGGCACTTGCCTAGTGGATTGCTAAAAAAAAAAACCCTAAACCACAATAGAGGCTCTGGCGATTTTATTCTAGAGAGAGAAAGATTGCTTTTTCCGCTGCCATGGCCTCGCCGGCCGGCAGCCAGCCACCAACGAAGGCTGGGCTGCCTCCACAACCTCTCCCAATTTACCACAGCCATCGACGACACCAGAAAACACACAAAAACCTATGAACTATGTGAATGCTGTGAAGGCGACGGCGCAAAACAATGCCATGCATGATCGAGCAGTTACGATCGAACCTATTGCGCCTAGACGTGCTAAATTCTTTCAAGGACAGCCTCTAGTATGCTTTACTGAATCTGAAGTTGAGCGTATGAATATTATGGAAGGTTTGCAACATGCAGTTGTATGCAAATTTTCATACGGGTGGCCTGAGCTCAACGAATTACGTCGTATTATACCAATGCGATGTGGAATCAAGGGAGAATGTAATATTGGATACTTGAGGGATAGACATTTACTGGTGAGGTTTACATTGTGGCAAGACTATGTTGATTTTTCATCCAAAGGAGTTCATTACGTGAAGGATAGATTAGGAGAGGAGTACCAGATGCGTACTTTAATTTATGATGCCAAATTCAAGGCTGGAGAGGAGACTCCAAAGGTAATGGCTTGGATTTTGTTCCCTAACTTGTTGCCGACATTCTTTGTAAAGGCATGTTTATTCTCATTAGCTTCAGCTGTGGGGATACCACAACATCTTGATCAAGCAACTATGAACAAAACAAGGCCTAGTTGTGCTCGTGTGAAGGTTTTAGTTGACCTATTAGCTGATCTTCCTAAGAAAGTTAGGATGGATATTGTCAATGAAGATACGGGGGATATAAGAACTGAATGGGTGAATATCAAGTATGACTATTTACCTAAATACTGTAAGGAATGCAAAATTCAAGGTCATGATATGTTCGAGTGTTGGAGGTTGCATCCTGAACTTATGGCAAGTAGGAAAGTAGAGGAGCAGAATGGTGCAGAAGGTGGTATGCAAGAAAAATCGAAGAACAATGCTCCACTAATGATCCTGACAAGTGAAAAGGTTGTTGGCAATGTAGGGTCACAATGGAAAGAAGTCAAGGATAAAAGGAATCAAGGAAAAGCCAAACAAAATATGGAAGGAACAAATACTGGAAAGGAAATAGTGCCTGTAGAAAATAATAATACTGTAGGCACTCAGCAGATGCAGACAAAGAATAAATTTGAAGTATTAGAGGTGGAAAATAGTGAAGATAATACAAACAAACAATTGGCATTGGTTGAGGACCAAGTGGAACAAAGTGTACTGCCCAGCAAAAAAGGAAATGATACCTTACACCATGCAGCACCAGCCTTTAAACCTAAGTCTCCTGGGATTGGAAAAGAAAAAATGGGGGAAAAGAATGAATCCTATTTTTTTTTTATGCAATCCACTAGGCATAGCCTAGGGCTAGTTTTTATTTATAAATATAACAAAAAGCACAGTGTCATGAAATCCTAATGGATGTACGAAAAGGAAATAGAATTCTACATAAGTCCTATTATCAAAATTGAGCATTATACTCAAAATTGATATCACAAAAATTCTACTCAAAATTGCTTCAAAACTAGTCCAAGAAAAAGCCCATTTTTGTAATCCTTCATGATCCGCATCTGTTGGGCCAGAATGATCCATATCAGTCCCATTGGAAATCTTTGTTGATTTGCAAAAATAGCCACTGTTTACTGTAATGTCTCCAATCTCCTCAAATTGCAAATGTAACCACATTGATCTCATAATTGCCCACTGCATAAAAACCCAGTCCAGCATTACTGGGTATACTAAAACAGTCCGTTGCATATGCAGGCCCAATTCCGCCTGTAATTAGTACAAAGCCCAGANCATTAGCTTCAGCTGTGGGGATACCACAACATCTTGATCAAGCAACTATGAACAAAACAAGGCCTAGTTGTGCTCGTGTGAAGGTTTTAGTGTACCATTAGCTGATCTTCCAAAGAAGTTATGATGGATATTGTCAATGAAGATACGGGGGACATAAGAACTGAATGGGTGAATATCAAGTATGACTATTTACCTAAATACTGTAAGGAATGCAAAATTCAAGGTCATGATATGTTCGAGTGTTGGAGGTTGCATCCTGAACTTATGGCAAGTAGGAGAGTAGAGGAGCAGAATGGTGCAGAAGGTGGTATGCAAGAAAAATCGAAGAATAATGCTCCACTAATGATCCTGACAAGTGGAAAGGTTGTTGGCAATGTAGGGTCACAATGGAAAGAAGTCAAGGATAAAAGGAATCAAGGAAAAGCCAAACAAAATATGGAAGGAACAAATACTGGAAAGGAAATAGTGCCTGTAGAAAATAATAATACTGTAGGCACTCAGCAGATGCAGAAAAAGAATAAATTTGAAGTATTAAAGGTGGAAAATAGTGAAGATAATACAAACAAACAATTGGCATTGGTTGAGGACCAAGTGGATCAAGTGGAACAAAGTGTACTGCCCAGCAAAAAAGGAAATGATACCTTACACCATGCAGCACCAGCCTTTAAACCTAAGTCTCCTGGGATTGGAAAAGAAAAAAAGGGGGAAAAGAAGGTAACAACTGTTGTGCCAGCTGCTAGTTTTGCACCAGCAGGAGCTACCAAACAGGGAGAAAGAGATGAAGCAAAGAACAAGGAAAAGATGGCCTATGAGCAACAAGTTAAGGAATCAACTGCAGCATGGGTACAAAGAGCATTTATAGGGAATGTTGGTATTAATACTTCTGTTCAGGATATTCCATCACAAGATACTAATGTGGAGCAGGAACTTGCAAAACTCAATGATAAAGATCATATTGTGGACTCAGAACTTGCAATATTTCAAAGTAATGAAAAGCTAAAATGGAAGGGAGGTAAGCTATGGTCAGAACAAGCAGAAGAGGATGCAGGAGAAGGGGAGATTCCACCTATAATGCACAGTGAGGAGGAAACTGGAGGAGTAGATGAGGAAGAACAAAGTGTAAATGGAAATGCCAAAGGTAAATCAACTTCTGAAGGTCAAGGTTTATTGAATATTGTGGAGACTGTGGCAACTAAAGAGGTGGATGCTGGCAACATTGATCCAGGGGGAACAAACCCTATTGGTCTCTCTAGTGCAACAACAGATTCCACTCCAGTCCCTAAGACAAACAAGGATCAGGTTATAAAACAATCCCAGCTGGGTTCAAAGGTGATAGATGCTAAAGAAGGGGAAGCAGCAGAAGTGAACAAAAAGAAGCAGATGCAGGAGTTAACTAGAATGATAGATCCATTGGCTCTTACACATGTGCAGAAGACTAATTTGCAGGGTGATCATGCTGCAGTCATTGTTACACAGGTTACCAATAATGTAGTGGTTCAAGAGGATAAGAAGAGTCAGGAACAAGTGCAAATTGCAGAACATAATGGCAAAGATATGGATGAGGAGTCAACTGCTCAGAACTTCATAAATGTAGCAAAACAAGGAGATCTTTCACCTAGGTATATTGAGCAAGCAAAATCTGCAAATAAAGGTAGAAAGAAACAGGCAAAAGAAACATCAACTGTTCCAGCAGTAGGTGTACAAACCAGGAGGACCTTATCTAAAAATCAAATTCAGTAATGGAGGCAATAATTTGGAATGTAAGATCAGTGAATACAATGCAAGCTTTTGAAAGACTAATCTTAATGCACAGGCAGCACCATTTTGAATTTATTGGAATATTAGAACCTATGCAACAGTCTAATAAAATGGAGAGATACAGGGCAAGAATTGGCTTGGCTCAGGCTGTGGTTAATGTATCTAACAAAATATGGGCATTCATAGATGAAGTGTATGAGGTGACAATTCTGTATAACATGACTCAACAGTTGACTCTGAAACTATTTCATACAGAAACTCATATAGAGCTTATACTTACTTTAGTGTATGCTAAATGTGATGTAATAGAGAGGATTGAACTATGGGATTCTCTTTATGCAATGGCTACTGATATGACTTCCCCTTGGCTTGTGGGAGGGGATTTTAATGTTATATGGGATGAGGAGGAAAAGTTTGGTGGATTGCCTGTTCATTTAAATGAGATTGATGATTTTAGGCATTGCATCAACACTTGCAACTTGACAGATCTGGGCTTCAAGGGGAGTATTTACACCTGGTGGAATGGAAGATCAGAAGAGGATTGTATTTTTGAGAGACTTGATAGATGCTTGGGTAACTTAGAGCTGCAGCAAACTTTTCCAGGACTTGAGATCACACATTTATCAAAAATTGGATCAGACCATTGTCCAATGTATCTGAAATGTGACATTGAAGCTGTTCCAATTAGGAAGTCCTTTAGATTCCTCAACTTCTGGACTAAGCATGTCACTTTAAAGATGTTGTGAAAGAAAATTGGAATGCAGATTTTGCTGCAAATCCTTTCATATTGTTCAATTATAAGTTAAAAAAACTGAAGAAAGCACTTTCCAGTTGGAGCAGAGCAACATATGGAGATATCTTTCAGAAGATTGCCAGTTTAGAAGAGGTTGTTTTAGTACATGAGAGGCAGTTTGAGGCATTTCCTACTCAGATGAATAGAGAAAGGTTGCACAAGGTTAAGGCAGAAATGATTAGGTATCTTACAGTGGAAGAAGAATTTTGGAAGCAGAAAGCAGGCATGTTATGGTTTAAAGATGGGGACAGAAACACAAAGTTCTTTCATGCTCAAGTGAGGGGTAGAAGAAAGAAGTTACAGCTGAGGAGAATACAGAATAACATGGGCATTTGGATGGAAGAGGAGGAGCAAATTGCAGAAGAAGCAGTCAGCTTTTATAAAGATCAATTCACAGAATCAGTAGTACCTTCAACTTTTCACATCATTGATCATGTTCCAACACTGGTGGAGGAAGAGCAAAATGCAAGATTAACTGAACTACCAACAAAAGAAGAAGTCAGAAAGGCAGTATATGGATTGAATGGGGATTCAGCAGGAGGACCTGATGGATTTACTGGGGCTTTTTATCACACATGTTGGGATATTGTGGGAGAGGATATTTATGCAATGGTGTTGCATTTCTTCTGTGGTCAACAGTTACCAAAGTGTGTGACACATACTAACCTAGTCCTTTTACCAAAGAAAAAAGAGGTGACTACTTTTTCAGATTTGAGACCAATTAGCCTTAGCAACTTCATTAATAAAATATTTTCAAGGGTCATTCATGACAGATTGGTAGAGCTACTCCCTAATTTAGTTTCTGAGGAGCAGGCTGGCTTTGTAAAAGGAAGGAGTATAATAGAAAATATATTGCTTACCCAAGAGATCATTACTGATATCAGATTAAGAACTAAGGCTGGTCCTAATGTGGTAATTAAACTGGACATGACCAAGGCCTATGATAGATTGTCTTGGCTTTTCTTAACAAAAATGTTAAGAAAGCTGGGCTTCTGTGAGAGGTTCATTGGCATGTTTTTTGATTTGGTAGGGAATAACTGGTACTCAGTACTTATAAATGGTCAGCCAAGAGGTTTCTTCAAATCAACTAGGGGTGTGAAGCAAGGGGATCCATTGTCCCCTACACTTTTCATTCTAGCTGCTGAAGCTCTTTCTAGGGGATTGAACTCACTACATCAAAATCTATACTTCTGTGGATTTGGACTGCCCAAGTGGAGTCTAAAGATAAATCATCTAGCTTATGCAGATGATACTATCATTTTCTCTTCTTCAGATGCCACATCATTGAGGCTGGTTATGGAGGTATTGCAGGCTTATGAAGCTGCTTCTGGTCAGTTGGTGAATAAAAACAAGTCTGCTATCTATATGCATCACCTTTCTGATCCAGAGGTAGTGAGGAAAGTTGAGAGGATTACTGGTATTGGAAGTTAGGAGTTTCCATTTACTTATCTAGGATGCCCTATATTTTATGCAAGAAGGAGGTTTGACTATTATCAGCCAATGATCATAAAGGTTCTTGACAGGCTACAGTCATGGAAAGGGAAACTGCTTTCTATAGGAGGCAGGGCAGTCCTAATTTCTAGTGTGCTGCAGAGTCTACCAATTCATTTGTTATCTGCTGTAAACCCCCCAAATTATGTTATTAATAAACTGCATAAGCTATTTGCTCAGTTTTTCTGGAGTAGCTCAGTTGGGGGAAATAGCAGACATTGGGCTTCATGGAACACTCTTTGTATGCCTTATGATGAAGGAGGAATTGGCTTTAGATCTCTTCATGATGTTTCCAAGGCCCTTTTCTGTAAGCTTTGGTGGAATTTCAGAACCAAACCCAGTCTGTGGAGCTCTTTCATGAGTCAGAAATACTGTAAAAAACTAAATGCAGTAGTAGTACCTTGGAGGGAAGGATCACATGTGTGGAGGAAAATGTTAGAGTGTAGGGATCCCATTGAACATCAGATAATATGGAAGTTGAGGATGGGATCTTCTTTGTTTTGGTATGATAACTGGACTGGGCTTGGGGCTCTTTACTTTCTTGTTCCACAGGATTTTGGTATTGATGAGGAAATACAAAATGTGTTTGAACTTGTAGAGAATGGAGCTTGGAAGGTTGATAGATTAATGGAATTATTGCCTGAAGATTTAGCATTGCACATTATTGAGAATATTAGTCCCACACTAGTAGAAAATGTAATAGATAGACCATTTTGGATGCTGGAACCCAGAGGTCACTTTTCTGTCAAAACAGCTTGGGAATACTTAAGAAGGAGAGAACATCCTAAAAGAGCTTATAAGTTGATGTGGGTAAAAGGCCTTCCTTTTAAGATCTCCTTTTTCATGTGGAAGGTGTGGAAAGCTAAATTACCCTTAGATGATTTTATGAGAAGGCTGGGGTATTTCATGCCATCTAAGTGTTGGTGTTGTGCTGCACCTAAGGAGGAATCATTAGTGCATTTATTCTATACATCAAAAGCTGCTGAGACAGTATGGAGGTACTTCCTACCAAGAGCTGGAATAGCTGTACAAGGTTTGACTTTACAACAAGCCATTACAAGATGCTGGACTGCACCTGTGGTGTCTAGATTGAAGCCAGTCATGCAGGCTCTACCTTCCTGCATAGTTTGGGAGTTATGGAAGAGAAGAAATAGTCTAAAATATGGAGAAGTTGTATCAGTGAGCAAAGTAATCTATCAAGTGTCAACACATCTTCAACACCTTGTACAGATGAGGAAACCTAGCCTATAGGTACCTCACAGATGGTCTAACTTGCTGACTATGATGGAAAACTATACCCCAAGGCTTAAATATGAGAAAGTAGTGTGGGAGTTTCCTATGGAGGGCTGGATAAAAGTAAACACAGATGGGACATCAAGAGGAAATCCTGGAAGAAGTTCTATTGGTTTTTGTCTAAGGGATGCATCAGGAGAGGTGAAATATGCAATGGGAAGAGAGATTACTGAAGGATCTAATAATGAAGCAGAAGCTGTAGCAATTCTAGAAGCATTGAATATGCAGGATTCTCAATTATTCAAACATATGGCTGCAGACAGATTCTATGCTGATGAAGAAGTCTATTGAGGGAACATGGAAACCACCTTGGTGTATTGTAGAATATGTGGAAAAGATCATGAAGCTTCAGGAGGGGTGCAGGATAAAAGTGTCACATATTTTCAGAGAAGGGAACAAGTTGGCAGACCATTTGGCAAATTTTGCACTTGATCATGGCATGATTGAGTGCTATGACTTCTGGGATTTAGATATACAGGGAAGGAGAATAGTGAATGAGGACAAGATGCAATGCCCATACATCAGAGTGAAAGTAGCAGGGAATTAAGAGGAGAGAAGGAGATGCAGGAGGGTCAAGGAGCTAATCTAGGGAATCATCATACTCAAATCTGCATAGAGGAGAGTATGGTGATGCAGATTTTTTCTAACATTGTTTTCTTTTTTGCAGGTAGGAGCTTGGTATCTATGGTATGCCAAGTATTTCATTTCCTTAGGGCGGTATTAGTATTTCATACTCATTCCCTAGGAGATGAAACCATGGCATATATACATATTTACCTTTGGAGAGAATTAAAATCAAGGAAATTGCCCAGAATGTTTAAGAGAATTGGGCAATCCCATAAAAAATATGGAATATGGGATACAGGGAATCAGGCATATGAAGACAACATCAGAATCAGATATTGGAATACCCAAAAGTTTGGCAGATATTATACCCAAATCCTTATGGAGGAGGGGATTGTTAATGTGGTTTTGGTCTGTCCATTGAACAAATCTTACTTGGTGGTATTAGTACTTTGTACTCAATCCAAGAAGAGGAGTTCAAGGGAAGGCACAATAGAATGCAGGAGTCACAAATCAAACTGTCCTAGGGCAAGATATCACATGCACAGAAGTCAAATAACACCAACAACAGCAGAAGCAAAGCAAACATATAAGTGGTGTATCACAGTTATAGCAATCATATCTATTCTCTACGGTTTAAGGAAGCTCCAGGTGGTGGTATTAGTACTATGTACTCAGTCCATCGGGGTGACATTAAACCTAGATTATAGTAAGATAGCAGGGAACAAAACATCAAACTAAATGGCAGGATACAATATCCATAAAAGAAACACAATACCAACACATACAAAAGACAAGCAAGCACAGCTATGGGGTTACTTAGAAGCACAGTCTGCAGACAGTAAATTTCTCATTTTGAGACAATTTAACTGGATGATGCACAGTAATAAGAGAATAGCTAAGGAGAAAAGGAAATTCAAGGCATTACATACAGGGGCTAATTTTATACCCTTCTACAAAGTAAGTGAGATTACAAACTTGAGTGAAGCAGTCACATATAATCACACTAATGCACAGCAGGGCGATTCACTGATCAACAGCTTCTCAAAGGGTTCTTGGCAGCATATGGTCTTTAGAACAATCGCAGCAGATAGGAGGGACAATCTGCAGGAGCAAAGCCACTTCACCAGCACGAAGCAGCTCGATTCAGGTACATGCAGGAAGAATCAAATTAGAAATAGAGTAATTAAGGAAATTTGGTACAAAAATGAAGAAGACAAAATGGGTGTGGAAGAGAAGATAAGGGAAATCGATGATACCTATATGAGCTACAGGCAGAAGCGGATGGTCAAAAGGAGTACAATCTTCAGTGACAGTACGGATCCAGGTATATGCATGAAGATTCAAACAAGAAATGGAGTTAGCATTATCGATTGGAGCAAGGATGAAAAAGAAAAAGTACAAAAGAAAGAGAGAGAGAATCGATATTACCTAGGTGAGCTTCAGGAGGAGGTGGGGAGTCTGTGGAGTGATGAAATGATTTGGGGATCTGCAATGGTTGGTGAGAGTGTTAGGCGGTGTATAAGGAAATGGGGGGGTGTATATGATATACGGATGTCCGAAAGATATATACACGTGTAGTGTAAAGAAGTGGGTAAAAATTAGCCTATATGTGCAATTTAAGATGGTAAAAATTGAAATTGGCTATTCAAGCAAATTCAATTGGATGGGCGGTGGCTATCAATGCAAGATGGTGTTTGTTTGGGCTGTTTGTAAGAAAGGGTCAGATGGGTATTTGGGCTTTTTTGAAGAGGGGATAATACTGGATTGTACGAATAGTCACTATATGTGGTATACATATATGTGGCTATTTGTTCAATTCATTAATTGGATTTATTGGGCTGATGGTGCAAGGTGGAGGCTGTTTGTGCAAATCAGTAGCGCTCACGCAATGTGGCTTAAATTGCAAATTGCAACAGGTCATGGCTATTTCTGCAATTCAAGCGTTTGGGCTGGATGTACAATTTGGACGCTATCGGCGCAAATCCTTTGTGTTCCTTTTTTGGGCTGGCCGTGTCTCCTTCTTTGTGGAGTGGGCTGCTGTGATTTATTTTCTTGGACTAGGTTTGATGCAATTTTGAGTAGAATTTTTGTGATATCAATTTTGAGTATAATGCTCAATTTTGATAATAGGTCTTATGTAGAATTATATTTCCTTTTCGTACATCCGTTAGGATTTCATGACACTGTGCTTGTTTTGTTATATTTATAAATAAAAACTAGCCCTAGGCTCTGCCTAGTGGATTGTTTAAAAAAAAAAATAAACCCAAACCCCGAAACCCTAAACCCAAAACGCTCTGCCTTCTCTCTAGAAAACGGGCGATTTTTGATTTTAGAGAGAGCAAGCGTACGCATTGCCGATATGGCCTCGCCGGCCGGCGGCCAGCCTGTTCTCCGGCTGGTCAG
>NW_017675459.1:0-3328 GCF_001879085.1 Nicotiana attenuata | reverse complement strand
AAGGGAGAGTTGATGGAAGCTAAGATTGGTAATCTAAAGGTTGTTGATAAGAGAAATGATCAAAACAAAAAAGAAGAAGAATGGAACACTGTAACGCATCGAAAATCTCCAACTAAAAAGGGGGTTTCACCAAAATGTCAGAAACAAGGTGTTCGATTAAATGACATAAATGATGGAGCCAGGTCAAATTCTTTCGAGATGCTTGATGAGACTGGGGATCCTGAAGATGATATAACAGGTTTAAAGGATGCTGGGATGTCAAAACAACTAGTTCAAATGCCCAATAATGAACAAGGGAGTCAAAGCAGTCATGAATTGATTGCAAAACTGGACGTTCGACGAAATGACTCAACCAACATTTTGAGGAATCAAATAATAGATGTCCAAGCACATAGTTCTAATGTGCCTACACTGCATTTTTCTAATCCCCAAGTCGAGCAAATTATCAAAGATGCTCAAAACGAAATGGTGAGGAACACTACTTTGGTTAAACAACCATTAGTCACTCTAAACACTTCCGTTTTTGAAGTCCCTTCTCAATCAGTGGAGTCGTTTGGTGATTTCGAAGGTGAATCTGGGCAGCTAATGTTGTCAACTGGAAATAATAATGATATTATACATTCAAAGGTGAGGGAGATGGCTATTAATTCTAAGCTATGGCATCACCAACGTGAGTATGATGATGAAGAGGATTGGGGTGATGGAGTTGATGGTTTTTCTTCTGAAGAAGGTGACCAAGAGTTTGAACATGATAGTGCAGGAGAGGACCTGGATGCTCTAGGCCAGCAAAAGCTGCATGGGAAAGCTTCAGCAACTCACACGACCAATTTGAATTGTCATGCACCTGCTTTCATTCCTAGGAAGTCTACAACTGTTGCTAAATCAAATGCTGCAACTGGAAGCTCACCTCAAGACGTAGCAACATGCTCCAAACTGGTTACTACAGAAGCTACTACCAATTCTCCAACAGGAAACTTAAATCAAGATGCTGCAACAGGAGTAGGACAGAAGCAACAGTCGATTACTCCTACAACAGCAGCTATAACAATTGTTAGTACAGCTGCTAGTTCTAAAGGTGATCGACAAGTCACAGCAGTGCAACCTGGACAGAATCAAATTGTTAAAACTGTCCCAGTTATCTCAGAGGAGGAGAGAAAGCTTTTGGATGCAATGGTGAGTTCTAATGCCTTTAATACTGTAAATGCAACTGCATGTAGCACTGGTCCTATTAGTAAGAGCAGGAATAAGCTGCAAAAAATTGAACAACATCAAAGTAATGCAATGGTGACAAATACAAAGGGACAAAACTTGGTGACACTAGACATCGTCCAAAATGCCCCACAATTTGTGAAAGTAGGGAGAGACTTATATGACGAAGGAGAGGAAGATGCAATATTACAACAGTGTAGAATAGAGGCAGCAAGAAAAGGTGATTTATCACCTATGCATAGTGGAAAAAATAAAAAGTCTCATACAAGGGACAAAAGTTGGGACGGCAGGATAAGTCAAGATGCAAACATAAGGAGACTTCCTATGAGAGTTGCTAAGCAAAAGCAGGCCATCCAAGCTACATCCACAAAGTCCAACCGTTCAAAGAAAAAAGCATGAATTTTGAAGACATTTTGAAAAGTATTGCTGAAGAAGACAGGAGTCTACAAGTTAAAGATTACACAACACTAGAGAAGAAAGACCATCACTGTTATTTCTACATATTTTTATTTAACCATCACATTAGTATAGTTCTATGTAATATCATCACAGAGTATGTTATAAACTCTGTGATGATCATAGAATATTTAATTTTAGCTAGTTCTTTCTTTTTACATGCTTGCTAATAGGTGAGGCTTTTTTATTTGCCTCAATAGGATTAGTAAGGTAAGGTTTAGCCCAGATTGTGTTGATCCAGCCCAATGCCTTTGGAAAAATATCCAAATGGCTATGAGATTATATGCCCTCGTGAGACTTTGCCGGCAGCTAACCCATGACTCCTCTACATGAGGCTGCCATAAGGGCAATGTGAGGCGCAGAGGAGTAGTTATATAGCCAAGGCATATAGGCAACAGTACTGGTCTATTATCCCCCTTATTTGTACTCTTCCTATGTGGTTCTCTTTTTTTTCTTTTTTATTAATAAAACTAGCCCTAGGCACCTGCCTAGTGGATTTGCTTAAAAAAAAAAAAACCCTAAACCCGCCTAGTGGATTTGCTTAAAAAAAAAAAAAACCCTAAACCCTAAACAACCACAAACAACAATCCCCAGCATTCAGCAAATACTAACGATAAGCAAACCATCAACTATGCAAAAGCAGTGAGTCCTACGTCAATTAAAACACCCATGCATGATCATGCAACTGTTGTGGAGCCAATTGCGCCTAGACGAGCAAAATTTTTCCAAGGCCAACCTCTTGTGTGCTTTACTGAATCAGAAGTCGAGCGTATGAATATTATAGAAGGTTTAAAGTATGCAGTTGTATGTAAATTCTCGTATGGATGGCCTGAAATCAATGAATTGCGACGTATTATTCCAATGCAATGTGGAATCAAGGGTGAATGCAACATTGGGTACTTAAGGGATAGACATATATTGGTGAGGTTCACATTATGGCAGGATTATGTTAATTTTTCTTCTAAAGGTGTTTATTATGTTAAGGACAAACATGGGGAGCAATATCAATTGCGTACATTGATATATGATTCTAATTTCAAAGTTGGAGAGGAGACCCCTAAAGTAATGGCATGGATTTCATTCCCAAATCTGTTGCCTACTTTTTTCGTTAAAGAGTGCCTATTTTCATTGGCTTCAGCTGTTGGAATACCACAACACCTTGATCAAGCTACTATGAACAAAACTAGACCTAGCTGTGCACGTGTGAAGGTGCTAGTTGATTTGTTAGCTGATCTCCCTAAAAAGGTTAGGATGGATATTGTCAATGAGAATACGGGAGATATAAGAACTGAATGGGTCGAATATTAAGTATGATTATTTACCTAAATATTGCAAGGATTGTAAGCTACAAGGCCATGACTTAATGGAATGTTGGAGGGTGCATCCTGAACTTCTAAATAATAGGAAAGTGGAGAAGCAGTCTGTTGCAGATGGTGGTGTACAAGCAAACAAGGAAACTAGTAAGAATAATGCTCCATTAATGATTCTTACAAGTGGAAAGGTTGTTGGCAATGTAGGTGCACAGTGGAAAGAGGTTAGAGACAGAAGAGCTCAAGGTAAAGACAAGCAGAATGGAGGAGCAACAAAAATTGGTAAGGAAATAGTACCTGTTGAAAAACAAAACGCTGTAGATTTACAGCAGGTGCAGACCAACAACATGTTT
>NW_017675458.1:63281-66888 GCF_001879085.1 Nicotiana attenuata | reverse complement strand
TTATTAAGAAGTTCAGAGTCGCCACTTGGGAGATTTATGGTGTCCCAAGTCACCGGTTTGAATCCCGAATCGAGGAAAAGGTTTGACTCTGTATTAACAGTCGCGAACCAGAAATCCGAGTAAGGAATTCTGTTAACCCGGGAGAGGGGTTAGGCACTCCCGAGTTCCGTGGTTCTAGCACGGTCGCTCAACTGCTATATTTGGCTTAATTATTTGATTTTAGTACATGTTATCCTATTGCAATTTTAGAATTGTTTTACCGCTTTTAATTAGTTTTTATGAAAGTGAACGTCGTTTAAGAGCGTGTTTTTGGATCACGTCACATGAGATGCACCCGGATCCTTGACACCTCTTATTCAACGTTTTGGGATTTGGATTTGGATCGCATGAAATGCACACCCATAGTTAAGAAGGTAAAATTATTAAAAAGCGCGCCTAAAGTGGCTAACGTCTTGTTAACTTTGCGGGAGGCCATGAACATTCGCTAAATGGCACGTCCCGAATTTCTAAAAAAATTAAAATTAATTAAGTGAGGGCCATAAATTATATGTTTGGCTAATATAGCGCGCCTCAAGCTAATTTAAGGGCCTAGAAATAAAACAAGAAATACCAAACATTTGAGTCCGAGCGTGCTTAACCCACACGAACCGATCTAATCACAAAAATTTCAATTTCTGCCTTCTTTGATTCATCTCCAATTTACACTAATATAAACTAAAGACCAACAGAAACATAAAGCTACTCAAGCCTTTTTAACACAAACATTAAAACAAAATAGAACATGGAAAGATTGCTAAATGTGATACCATCCCATTGTTTCGGCAATTCAAATTCCGAGTCAAACCCCACGACCAATTAATATCCACCCTTTATCCTTCTTCTAATTAACAAATTGGTGCTATGTCTTCATTAACTAATCATCACATACATGGAATTAATTGAACAGAGCAAACAACCAACCATTTAGAAGCAAGCCAAATAGTTAAATGATAAACAACGAAGAATATGATGTTGGCTTCTTCACCTTAGCTAATACAGTAATATTTTCAAGTAGTTGACTATAAAGCATGAATTTCTTAGGCAGCAAAACAACGAAGAAGCAATCAAAACAAAAACAGATATTTAGAAATAAAGGAACATAGATACAAATCAAGTAGGATTAGTGAAGAGAAATGAACCTCAGCAAGCTTTCCTTTCTATTAACGAGAATTCAGTTACAGCGAATCCGGCGATTGAAAGTTTGAACGAAAACAACAACAAATTGCCACAAGGACTTGAACCAACAAAACTCGACCTCGACTAAACACCTCAGACAGGAGTCCGAATCGAAAATCAGAAGAAAACCAGAATTCGACATGAAAATCGAAAGGATTCGAATTCGAAATCAGAATGAAACAAAATCATGTCCGTTGACTTCCTCTTTTCTCACTGTTTTTTTTTTGGAACTTATGCTCTGTTCTTCATCCCTTTCTCGTCTCCGCTCTGTTCTTACTCCCCCCTCAATATGTGTGTGCGTCGAGGATGCTGGGAGATAGGGCTAGGTACGTAGGTGTAGTTGAAGGGTGATGTTTGGATTCCGGCGAGCTGCTGCTGGTATGGTCGTTTGAAGAAGGGGTCGCCGGTGTTAGCTTTTCCGGCGTGGACGCTGGCAGCTGCAATGTGAAGGGAGACGGCTTGATGGTGTTGAATCGAAGGGAGGTCGTTGGTCTGGTTAAGAAGAAACCATGGGAATTGGTCTTTCTTCTTTGAAGAAGATGAAGATCGACCGGGGGGGGGGGTGTTCTTTTTTGCTCAGAAGCGGCGGATTTCTCTACATTAGGCCTTAGGTGTTTTTTTTTTCTTTTTCTTTTTCAGCTCTTTAGGCATTACTTTATAGGTAGAGTCTAGGTTTAGGTGTATTTTTGTGTATTTTGCCAATTAGTCCCTAGGTCTTTTTGTGTTAAGTCCTTAGGGTCTTTTTTATTTATTTTTGTTCCAAATAAGAGTCTAGAAGGATCCCTAGGCTTAATGGACTAATCCGAATTGGTCCAAGGGTTGGGCTCTAAAACTCTTAAAATTGTAATCCATCACCTTAATTGACTCCTTTTAAAATAGGGTAAAAATACTACACAATGCCAAAGCTAATCCTAATTAATTAAACTAAACATGAAACTATTTTTTTTATTTTCGAAATTATATAAAGAAAAAAATAAGGAACTATTTTTTGTATTTTTTTCAAAATTTATGAAAAATACATAAACTAAAATATTTTTTGTAATTTTCATTTTTCTTGTACTAAAATAAAGTAAAAGCGTCAAAATTAATTGAAATAGCGCTATTAGGCCTAAATTAAATATTTAGATGCTAAAATATGAAAAATCTTGGGGAGGGTAAAAAATTACATGTCTACAGCTGCCCCTCTTTGACTGGAAACACGAAGAGTTTTCAGACAAAGAACGACTGGATAGGTTTTTTGACCCGACCCTTATTTGGAGGGACCGAAACTGAAAGAAAAGGAGAATGTGACCGAGCCCTGGTATCTGGGCTGCCTACATATCCTTGGCTATAAAGGAATCAGGCCACGTGTAGTTCAGAAGTGAGTGAGACGATGGAGGATGCCGAGGTGAAGAGCCGGTCGAGGTGCCGTTCCGCCGAGGTTCCGGTCCGCGATCCTGTTATTACATCAAAAATCAAAACATGAAAAAGACTAACTAAGCCTGTCAACTATGAGTTACAAGATTCCTATCTATAAGTCTTCTGAAGCTTGATCTTGAGTCTTGAATGGTTCTTCATGCAGACTTTAGATTTGAACCTTGACGCTTGCTAGTTGCAGGTGCTAGTTCATTCTTCTTCAGCTTTTCGGGTCAAAATCAGACATACCATGCTCGTGATTTCAGCCATGTCTTGAGCAGTTCACATCTTTCTCTACTTCTGCATTTTGGATTCACTTTTTCTTTCTTTTTGTTTCTCCTCTTCTATTATTATTTTGGATTGTGACTAACTTTCGTTGATCATCTCGGACTGTTGACTCGCATTCTTTGCGCAAGCCTCTTTTGTTGCTGACTTGAATTGCATTCTGAAGTGTTTTCCCTTTTTCCAGGTGATGCCTGACTTCAACTTGAAATGTATTCCCATGCTCTCCAAGCGGGCTCCTGATTGCTGAACTTAAAAGTATTCCCATGCTCTCCAGGCGGGCTCCTGATTGCTGAACTTGAAAATATTCCTCTACAATCCAGACGGGCTCCTGACTTTAAAACTGAAATGTATTCCTCTGCTATCCAGGCGGGCTCCTGACTTCAAAACTTGAAATGTATTCCTCTGCTATACAGGCGGGCTCCTGACTTCAAAACTTGAAATGTATTCCTCTGCTATACAGGCGGGCTCCTGACTTCAAAACTTGAAATGTATTCCTCTGCTATACAGGCGGGCTCCTGACTTCAAACTTGAAATGTGTGCCTCTGTTCTCCAGGCGGGCTCCTGATTGCTGAAGCCTAAAAAGTATTCCCTTGTTCTGCAGGTGGGCTCCTGACTGCAACGAAACAAACAAAGAAAATTTTCTGCCCCAATTTGGTGACTGGTACAGCATGTTATCAAATATTAAAAGATTAAAAGCTAAAATTTGAATTGT
>NW_017675458.1:14673-62628 GCF_001879085.1 Nicotiana attenuata | reverse complement strand
TGCCCAGTTGTACTGGGTAATAGTAAGGGTTAAATGAATTAATATTACAAATTTGAATTGACGCCTAGTCTATATCCAGGAGGTCTTGACAACTTTAATACATTTAAACTAGATATCTTCTAAAGGTATTACCCCTACTGCATTTGGATCTAATAGTCTTACTACTCTCCCATTATCCAGGAGGGCCCTGACAACTTCTAATTTAAAAAAAATAGTTTACCTAAGCAGACTTTTTACTTATTTTTATCTAAAAAGACCTTAAAACTTCGTCCCATTAGGAGGTCCTGAAAATAAAATTCAGATCTTATCTTATGAGTGCCAATTCTACAGCTGAATATACTATCCTAACAGTATTTTTTCTATTTTTATTAGGAGATCTTAAAACTGTGTCCCATAATCAGGGTCTGACAACTCCTAATTGATCCTATCTAAACAGGCACTTTGAAACCAACTTTGTTCCCTTGCTTACATTTATTGCTAATTATGCTACTCATGATTATTTGAGATTTAAACTAAGTCCCATTTTCCAGGAGGTCATGAACTCCTAATTGGATGCTACTTCACATCGCGACTTTGAAACCACTTTAATTCCCTGAGTATTTCTTATCGCTAATATTGCTACTCATGATTGCTTAAAAAAACACGTCCATTTTCCAGGAGGTCCTGAGAACTCCTAATTGGATCCTACTTCAAACATGCGACTTTGAAACCACTTATATTCCTGAGGTATCTTTATGCAAATTATGCTACTCAGTGATTTTTTAAAAAAAATTGGGTCCATTTTCCAGGAGGGTCCTGAAGTTTACGGTCAACCTGTTTGGTGCTTGCTCTTCCCCTACGGAGAGTCCTCCAAAACAAACAAAAATTTCCTGCCCTGTTTCTATCAAAGAAAATCTTGTCATTTAAAACATCGGTGGTGGGTTGTGGCCTTGAACTATTGAGGGTGATTGCTCCTTCATTTCCCATGATAACTGATTTCCACTCGAAGACCCTGCCTGCTTATTGACTAACATTTCTCTGTCATCCGTAATACCTTTTCTCCGTTCAGACCCACCCATCCTCATTTGTTGCATTTCATGAACTGCATCTACCCAACCTTGTGTCTCACAGAATCCTAAAGCACGGTCCATTGCCCCACTCCGTTGTGTATGCTGTTCTTTCTTGACTTAACCATGGCCTTGGCCTTGGTTCTGTTGCTCCTTCACTTGCATGGACAACTGATTTCCATTCGAAGACCCGCTTGTTCCTTGACTACTACTTCCTTTGTAAACCTTAACACAGGAAAATACCTCTTCTCGCTCAAACCCAACACCTTCTATCTGTTGCATTGCCTCCTGGACTGACATTTACCAACCTTTGTGTCTCACATGAACCCCAAAGCACGACACTTGTCCCCTCCATTGCGATGTTGTTCTTTCTTTCCTAAATCACTGGCTTGGCCTTGAGGTCTATAACCTTGTGATTTTCTGCTTGGAATACCTTGCTTGTCATTGGTTAACCAACTTTTGTCAATCTTGCCACAGGAAATACTCTTGATCTGTTACCCTAACCCTTCATCTGTTGCATTGTTCATGAATTGATATGTACCAAACCTTTGTATTTCACAAGAGATCCCCAAAGCATGTTGATTGTTACCCACTCGGTGCGCTTGTTGTTCTTTCCTGACTTATGCCACTTGATGTGCTAGCCAGATCTTGTCTTGTGCAGTTGGAAAGCCGGTGGCAGATTTTGAAGTCATTTCTCAGTTGTTTTGACCAAACAGACTCAGGAAGAGGAAGTAAACAAGACAAAAGGAACAGAGTAAAGGATAATGGACAGAGATGATTCCTAATAAGAAAACTACAAAGTAGAAACCTATCAGATGGTAACGACTCTAATGACCTTGACATGCACCTGCAGCCTATTCTGTTGAGCAATCTGATGTTCAACTTCTTGTTGTACCTTTTCGCCGTGAAAACTGGGCTCAATGCTTCCACTTATCCGATCTGATTCACAATCCTTATATCGACTTGTATGCCCGAAGGGTTTCACCATCAAGCCTCTCTCATTTTGGTCTTTCTCTCCAATCACTAATCGCCTTATTGTGCCGCATGAAGGTTTTCACCATATAAGACTCTTCTCATTTTTTATTTCTCTCAGCTTTCGTCGCTTGGGATACCCGTGAGGGTTCTCATCAAAAGACACTCTCATTCTTCATTTCCTTCGTTTGGACCGGAAGTGTTGCCCCTGATATGATTCACCTCTACTCGCTTGACTTGGCATCTCTCGAACACTGATCAGAAGGTCTTCCTTTGGACCGTACATGTGGGCTTTTGGATAGGTTAGAAAGAAAGGGTATGAAGGCTCAAAACAATTCAACATGGGTTCAAAATTACAACTTTCGGAATCAGATTTCCCACAACAACCACAACTTCTACCCCAGTTTCTTCTTTGGGGACTTTGATCTTTTATTTCAGTGTGACTGAACCTCAGAGGGAGGCTGCCTACGTACCCTTTCGGGATCAAGTCCAAACGTAGTTCAGAGAACTTTTGTTGTTGCTCCTTTTCTTTTTCTTTTCTCTTTTTGTTTGTTTTTTTTTCTTCTGTTGTTTTGTTGTTTTCCTTTTTTTCTCTTTTTCTTTTTCTTCTCTTTTTTTCTTTTTCTCTCTTTTCCTTTTATTTATCTTTCACGCTTGTGTGTTTTATCTATGCTACTGATTCCGAAAAAGGGGTATGAAAGAAAACAGATAAGGCTCAAGGGGTAACGAAGGATAAAATGTTTGGATAACAGAACAAAATGCCTTCGTCATTCCAATCTCCAAAACTATCCAAGTACAACTACACAATTAAACAAACATGGGAAAACATACTAACATCTTTTGATTGCACCAGAAATTCTAACCATATCCACACATTGCTTCTACATTTGTCAATTACCTAGCACCATTGGACAACAATCTCGGTACCATGACGCCCCTGTAGACTTGGGGCAAACTTGCCTTTGGTTTCAAGCGATTGTGCATGATGCATTTTCACCAGTATTTCTTATTTCCGTCTGCCCAGTTTCACAATTTGGGCTCGAGGAGATTTCAAAATCCCTCGATGTTCCTTACATCTTCAACATTGTCTTAATGCTTCATTCTAAACTGACTTTTTTAAAACCAGGCTAAGAATTATGCGTGCATGTCATGTCACCAGAACCAGCATGAAAAAGAATTGCAAAAGGAGAAAGAACCAGATAAAATGACTAGAATAGGCAGAAAACAGAGAAATTGCATTAGACTGACGGTGAAAGGTTTAAACAACGAAACAAGCAAACTAGACTAGAGTTACAACCCTTGAACAAACCTAAACAGCACTACACAAGCTACTACGATGAGACAAACAAGACAAAGTGAAAGGATAAAGGGTTTGAGTCACAGAACAATATCCGGATTACAACCCTGAAATAACCCAGACAACAGAAATGCAACAAACTAAACCACCAAAACCCCAAGAGATGGAGCGTCTTTCCAATTACCAAGCATGACGTCTTAGCCACTGAATTTCATACAAGATTGCTGGAATTATTCACAAGTCTTCATCACGTTGTTCTGAGCAAACTGCTTCTGGGTTTCTTCTGCCGGCTCATTCTCACGATCAAACATACCCACCATATGCGTCTCATTGTGCACAAGAGATGGATCTTGCCAGTGTTTGTTGCATCTGGATTTTGCACGACGATGTCGCCTGATCAATAAGATTTTGAACTTGCATTCTCTATCAGATTCCAAACATAACATTTCTCTATGTCGTGCCCCAGCGCACCTGAGCAGTATGCACACTGTTGAGAAGGATCGAACTTCTTTGGAGGAGGGTTCGGCACTTTTATCTGAATCGGCTTCAACATATCCAGTGTCCTTAACCGCTGAAACAGAATGGCGTATGATTCTCCCAACGGAGTGAAGGCTTTCTTCTTTCGTAACCTCTCATTCTTAAATGCTGGATTAGGCCGGAAACCTGATCCGGGGTGTTTTTGGGAGGCTCGCGGGGGTAAATGGGCATTATTTTGAGCTGGGTACTGTGATGTGCGACTTTGGGATTTCTGTGGAGAGAAGTAGCGTCGGGGAAGGTCATCTAATGCACAAGGATAACCACGGGGACGATGTCGAGGCTGGAAGTGTTGATCAGGAAAACCTATCGGATCGTCTTTTTCGTTCCTCTTTCTTCCAACCAAGCTTACTGGTACGTTCTGAATGGCTTTCGAACAACTCACGATTTTGCCTGACTTGATTCCTTCTTCCACTAGCTCCCCCATTTTTAACACATCATTGAAAGGCTTACCCAGGGCCGGGATCAAATGACTGTAGTAGGTGGGTCCCTGGGCCTGTAGAAAAAGCTTAACCATTTCTTCTTCGCTGATCGGGGGACTGACTTGAGCAGCTTGCTCCCTCCATCTGAGCCCAAACTCATTAAAGCTTTCCTCCGACCTCTTTTCCATCTTATATAGCGAGGTGCGGTCTGGGGCAACGCTTGATTTGCATTGAAAGTATCAGACAAAGTCTTGAGCCATGTCACCCAATGTAAGCCACTCATCGACATTTTGACGACCATGCCAGTCCAAAGCTGCCCCAGTTAGGCTTTCACTGAAATATGCCATCATCACGTCATCTTTCTCTCCAACAATCCTCATTTCATTTCAATAGACCCTCAGGTGGGCTACCGGATCTCCACGCCCATCATACAAGTTAAAGTTTGGTACTTTGAATCCTGCGGGCAGGCGGGTGTCATGTGGCATAATCAGTCCTTTGCAAGTCATGCTACCCTGGCCTTCCACTCTTCGCTTGTCCCTTAAGGACAGTTCTGTGCTTGTCAATTTCCTGGGTACCTCTTCTCGCCCTGCTCTTCCGTAACCCTTTCATTTCTACCATGAATCTGCTCATCCCGGGAGCTCTTCTTGTATGGATCAAGGACCCTGTGGGCAACCTCTGGAGGGTGAAATCGGGCATTACGCGCTTTGGGTGGGTATTCATTGTCTGGGGTAACAGATATGACAGGAGGGCAATATTGGGGAGAAGTGACTGCAGGATGAGCGATGGAGCTACTAGGGTAGTTGGGGCGAGTGTGATAAGCGGGTGTATCCGGAGAATATGGAGGATCATCTGGTATTATGTTGGGAGTTTGGGTAAGGGTAGTGTCAGGGAAAATTGGTGGTGGCGGGGGTGGCGCCATTCCAGTCATCCAGGCTTGATACATGTCTGTCATGTGTTGTGTCAGCATCCGCACCTCTTCAACCAACCCATTATCTAGTTCCACCAACTGTTGTCGAACACCGGTATCAACAAACTCATTTCACTTGTTGTTTGCCATTGCCTCTTGTCCTTGTGTTGTGAAGCAGAGTTACCACTTTCAAACCACAAACCAACCTCCTTTTATGGAATGACATGACAAAATAAAACCATCACGTTAGAGTTAGGGAATTTAACATATTGGTACCCGCACATTTGGAGAGTGAATGCACCTAGGCAGTTAACAGTTCCTATTATGCTTTTGATCGGTCGCATGCGTCATCCCGACCTTTTCATTTTCCTTTATTTGCCATGCCTTTCCTCTCATTCTTCCCTCGTGTTTTCCATTGTTTGTTTCTTGCCTTTCCCTCTTTTCTTTTGCTTTTCTCTCTTATTTTTTCCTCTTTTCTTTTTTCTTTTGCCTTGGTTTTCCCTTGTTCCTATTCGCTCCTTTCCTCAAAATTGTTTTTCCGCTCTTTTCTTTCCTTTGTTCACTTCTTATTTTCTCTTGTTTGCTTTTGTTTGGTGTCTTATTTTCTTTTGTTTTTCTGTTTCCCTCTTGTGTTTTTCTTTCCTTTCTTGTTTTTCACCTCTTTCCTTTCATTCTTTTCTTGTTTTTCCCTTTTTCATTTAGTTACGGTCGAATCCTATGGAGATTGCCTACGTATCACGACCCCGCGTGAATCAGACCGAGCGTAGTTCTGCAAATAAATGCGAAAATAAGGAAACAATTTTTTGGGAAATTTTTCTCAATTTTTCATTAATAACAACTGCGATTACAAAAGCTACCAGACTATTTATTTTTCTTTTTCTCAAAAAGGGAAGTTACAAAAACAGACTCAAAAACAAAAACACAGACTCGATTGACTAGGAATACATCAAAGCTTCAAACCCTGGGGCCCGCGGGGCATCACTCGGCAACGCCACGGGCCTGCGCAAGACTGAGAAGGTTTCAATGTCAACTGGATCATCCTGGACAAGGAGTTCTAAGGAAAAGTGTGACTATTTAAAGAAAGCTGACTTATTGTGACTTAAAAGAAAAGTGGCTATTTTTTTCAAAAATTTTATTTAAGAAAGCAAAGACTTGGTTTTGCAAATACGGCCTCTCAGCACTTCTGGGAGGGAGATTTTAAGGTTGTGCCCGCAAACCATTTAAAAATGACTCAGGGTGGATGTTCTTGCAAAAATAGCCTTCCGGCGCCCTTTTGGGAACATTTCGCTTATTTTAAACAAGAATGGTGGCACCTGATTTATTTTGACAAAAAGTTAAAGTCTTGGTATTTTTGGCTATTTTTTAAAAAGGGTGGTTGGACCCGATGAGGGTTGCCTACGTATCTCACATCCGGTGAGAATCAAACCGGCATAGTTCGGGCAAATAAACCTAACTATTTTTGAAAATAGGACTCTTTTGTTTTTGTTGGCAAATACACTATTTCTGAAAGCAAAATTCATTTTTTATGTTTTCTTGTTCAGTGGCAAATAAACAAACTAATTTAAAAATAAACTTTTTTTTCGTTTTTCTTTTCCATTGGTAAACAAAGCAAACTAAAGAAAAATACTTTCCTTCTTTTCTTTCCTTTTTCAAAAATCCGACAGCATTCCGGCACTACTTGGACACTGGTTTTTCAAAACTAGCGGTTACCCTCACTTAGTCCCAACACTGCTTATTTTCATAATTCACTCAATTAGACAAGCCGGTCAACATGCAAAGCCGAGCAAATAAATGCGCAAGTAGCACGTAAGATGCATCAGGATGGTCCATTATTTCAGGTCACCTGTCCTAGACGGACCCAACCCCTGTGTTGAGTCCCCTAAGTCAAATGCACATGATGCAAACAAGCGTCCTACTAGGGACCGGCATGAGGTTTTGTTCTTCTAGGTTTTAAACCCTAGGTTTATTGGTCTAGACCTGGCTTACCCGAGCGGACAACTCGGGCCGAGGGGGAGGCAGCGTACCGGGGATACAGAAGCTCCGCCGGCTTAGCA
This sequence comes from Nicotiana attenuata, assembly GCF_001879085.1. Classification (NCBI taxonomy): domain Eukaryota; kingdom Viridiplantae; phylum Streptophyta; class Magnoliopsida; order Solanales; family Solanaceae; genus Nicotiana; species Nicotiana attenuata. The sequence continues at coordinate 55,396 of NW_017675458.1, read as the reverse complement.
ACTTATCCAAACCTCGTTCTAAATGGGAAAAGACTCTAAACAGAAGAGAAGCTACACGAAGTGCACCCTTCTCCATGATGTAGAAGACTCAGAGAGGAAGGGATTCGCAACAGTTTCTATACAATTCAACAAATATCAAAGCGGTAAAACATTTAGCACATAGCATGGAACATGTAGAAAAATCAGATAAAGCCAAATATAACAATTTAACTGAGCTCAAATTCTTGAACCCTGAACCGAAATTATGGGTTCTTATCCCCAGCAGAGTCGCCAGAGCTGTCACACCTCCTTTTTCTCTTACTACACCCCGTGAAGGGTATAGTAAAAGGAGTTTTTCCAATTAAAGGACAATCGAAACGGGATTCGTTTATTAAGAAGTTCAGAGTCGCCACTTGGGAGATTTATGGTGTCCCAAGTCACCGGTTTGAATCCCGAATCGAGGAAAGGGTTTGACTCTGTTTAACAGTCGCGAACCAGAAATTCGGGTAAGGAATTCTGTTAACCCGGGAGAAGGGGTTAGGCACTCCCGAGTTCTGTGGTTCTAGCACGGTCGCTCAACTGTCATATTTGGCTTAAGTCTGATTTTAATTCATGTCATCCTATAGTGCAATTTTAAAAATTGTTTAACCGCTTAAAATTAGTTTTTATGAACGTGAACGCCGTTTAAGAGCGTGTTTTTGGATCACGTCACATGAAATGCACCCGGATCCTCAACACCTCTTATTCAACGTTTTGGGATTTGGATTTGGGCCGCATGAAATACACACCCGTATTTAAAAAGGTAATATTATTAAAAGCGCGCCTAAAGTGGCTAGCGTCTTATTAACTTTGCGGGAGGCCATGGAAATTCGCTAAATGGCACGCCCCGAATTCTAAATATTTTTTATATAATCTTTTAATGAGGGCCCCGCAATTTATATGTTTTGTGCGGCGAGGCCCGTCCCATTTTATTCTAAAGGGGCAAGTCCTAAAGTAACCATGATTTCTATTTTTATTTGTCTCTAATAATAAAAGAAAAGGTCCTAGCTAATTATTATTAAGAAAATTTGGGCCGAAGTTGCGCGAACGCATACTTCGATTTTGTTTTTAGAACCGTAATTATGTTACGCGAATGTATACATAATCACGATAATTTATCTATTAATACGGCACCCAATTCTTCTCAACAAGAGAAAGGATTAACAAAAGAGGGCAAGAGAAAAGGAAAGATAAGAGTGGAAAAATAATTTTGAGGAAAAGAGCGGTTAAGGAAAACCAAGGAGAAAAGGAAAAAGAAAGGAGAAGAGAAAGTTTACAATTGGCAAGCCGGGATGACGCATGTGACTGAGCAAAGGCATAATAGAAATGGTTAACTGCTAAGGTGAATTCACCCCTCAATGTGCGGTTATCTATCTGTTAATGCCCTAACCGCTAACAAAGTTGTTGTTGATGAGTCCAAGCAAGTGGTTAAGTTGACTGGCATTCTGGTAACCCATCCCTACAACACCCGCTCTAAGGACAAATCAAACATGGTCAACCAGGAATTGGAAGCAAGCATTGTCGACCCATCTAGGGAGGAGGAAGTAGTGGACGTTAATGCAATGAAGGAGGAGATGTATAAACTGAAGCAACAAATGGCCGAGATGTACCAGGCCTGGTCGAAGGGACATCCACCACCAGCCTATCCTGCTAACCCCACCTACCTCCCACCACTAGCTCAGCCTCAAGATCATTTTTAAATGGTAAATAACGCCTAAAAAGATACAGAAAAGGATCCGCCGCAAGAGAACAGTAACGACCCCCCCCCCCCCCCGACTCGTCTTCTCCAACGAACCCCATCCCCCGGATCCATGATCCTGTAATATGGATTAACAAGAGAAAGGAGAGGGAAGTCAGTGATAGCAAGTGCAACATCAATAGTTCAGGAACAGTTTCAGCAAACCAGCAGGGAATCAACAACACAGCAACAGCAGGATCAACTTTTAAATCAAAACTAAACTCTCAAACACCCAGGAACACTTCAATACTCGAAAACCCAATAAACTGGCCAAAAACAGAATGATTGAACACCGAAAATACTCAAACTCAAGCAGAAACTCCTCTGAAAGCTCAAGTTACCAGAAAATGAACTAAGAGAGGTAAATCAGCTACTAAAACTAGAAATGAACTAGGAAATTGAATGAAACAGTACTGTTTTTGGACTTTTCTGAAGTTCTGTTTTTTTTTTTTTTGATTTTTCTTTTTTGAAAAAAAAGTTATGATCTAAGGGATTTTTGATCTGAATTTGAATTTCAGATCTGGAGGCTTGAAGGGTGTTTTGGGGGGAATTTTGGGCTTCCAAAAACTTGTTTATCAAGGCACTAGGCCTGCCTTTTATAGGCAAGAATAAGGGCAGAAGGTTCTGGAAATTTTCACTCATTTTTTCCCCTTTTTTATTTCAGAATTTACTTACTAGTCCTAAAGTTTTGACTTGTGTCTCAAGTTACTGCTCTAAGAGTCCTGAAACTTACACTAAGACCCCCTTCTAGAATGATCTAGGGTGTTTTTCTACCTGTGGAATACCTGTATTACCCTTACTTGAGTTCTGGAATTACCAAGCCTTAACAAACTAACACATTTTAAGTGCCTAAACTACCCCTGAAATTACTAACCTTATCTCAACTAAACCCCAGCCCATTTTACTCTAGTTAAAATCTAACTATAGTTAGTTAAAGACTAAATTGTTCAGCTATATCCAATCAACTAAACTAAGCCTAACAATTATTTAAAGATCAACACTGAACCTAAAGAATAATTACTAATCAAAATCATACATCAAAGGAACTTAAACAATTACTGAACAGACTACTGATTTGAAACTCAAACTTAAACTGACAGAACAAACATTAGAAAGAATTTAAGCAAAACAGTGAAACGTAAACATGATTAACCCTTAAACTAAATCAGAAAAATAAAAATTAAACTAATCATGGGAACAATCAGAATAGAATCAACCATGAACACATACCAACCTACCACCAAGTTATGAATTAAAAACTAACCTATTACGAATTAAAACTACCATTAAAACAGAGTCAGCCTATCAAGAGAAAATCTAAGAACAAAGAAAAAACAGAAGCACTGAAGACATACCCCAATTTGAAGACCGGAGGAAAAACTGACCCTCTTCATGGAATTTATTCGGACCAAAACATCCTCAATCATGTGTTTCCATGAGGAAACACAAGATTGAGGATTATTATGGCCCCAACAGTTGATGAGCTTGAACTTCTAGGAACTAAGGTTTTAGGTCAAATCTCAATCTGAAATTCGAGGGAAACCATTGAGATTCGAGGGAGGCGGGTTAAGGGTTTAAGAAGAGGGAGGTGAAGGGAGTATATGGTGTGATTTTGGAGTGCTTTGGAGGGTGGCGCCGCCGTGCACGGTGGTGGCGGCGCTAGGGTTTGGATTATTTGGAGAATTGGGGTGGGATTTGAAAGAAACCATGCTGGATTCGGAATGGGGAGACGAAGACGAGGCTATGGTGTAAATTTGAGCAAGTTTGGTTGTTCTCCGCCGCCGTGGGCGATTTCCGGCGGCGGAGCTAGGGTGGAGCCGGCGACGGAGACGGAGGGGGTAGGGGGTACGATGAGGATAACGTTTGGTCTCTAGGGTTACTGAAGAGTTTGGAAATTTATATTTAATTGCCACGATCGAACACAGGCCGTTGGATTAGCGTGTGTAGACGGCTTGGATTTATGGACGCCAAACGGCGTCGTTTAGTGGGGGGCAAGGATCTGGACCGGGTTTTTGGGCTTGGACGGGTAATTTGAACGGGTTTAGGAGTGGAATTGGGTCTGGGCTGGGGGTGATTTTGGCTGGGCAAAAATTAATTAAACCGGCCCAAATCAGGTTAGCATTCTTTTCTTTAATTTGTTTTCTTTTGTTTTCTCTTTTTTTTTATTTCTTTTGTTTATTTTCATTTCGTATTTTATATATTTTCTGATTTTATTAAGTGCTAAATTTAAAGTAAAATCCGAATTTAACTCTCAAAACTAAACTAATTAATACCTAAAAATTGATTAAGTCCTATTTAAGAGTAAACTCATAACAAATTCAACAATTAACAATTAAAAAATGCAAAATGGACCACTTTTGTTATTTTCTTTGTATTTTATTCTAAAACAACTTAATTACTAATCTAAAATGTGAAATTAAATTCTAAATGCAAATGCCAAGTATTTTTTTTGTATTTTTTTACCGATTAAAATGCACAAATAAAGTACAAACAATTAACACAAAAATTCACAAAATTGCAAAAATAATGAAATAGATCATTTGTTTGAACTTTTGGGAATAATTTTCACATAGGGCAAAAATCACGTGCTCACAGTGAGGAGGCCCACAGTTCTCGGTATTCTATTTATCCGGGTGCCGCCAAGATGTATCAGGACTTACGGCAGCATTATTGGTGGAGAAGGATAAAGAAGGATATAGTTGCATATGCAGCTTGATGTCTAAATTGTCAGTAAGTAAAGTATGAGCATCAGAGAACTGGTGGTTTGCTTCAGAAGTTAGAGATTCCTGAGTGGAAGTGGGAGCGTATCACTATGGATTTTGTTGTTGGACTTCCACGGACTCAGAGGAAGTTCGATGCGGGTTATTGTGGACAGGCTGACCAAGACAGCGCATTTCATTCCCGTGGCAGTTACCTATTCTTCAGAGCGGTTGCCTGAGATCTACATCCGCGAGATCGTCTGTCTTCACAGTGTGCCCGTGTCTATCATTTCTGATCGAGGTACACAGTTCACCTTGCACTTCTGGAGGGCAGTGCATCGTGAGGCATGCAGGTTGAGTTGAGCACATCATTTCATCCTCAGACGGACGGACAGTCCGAGGGCACTATTGAGATATTAGAGGATATGCTTCGCGCTTGTGTTATAGATTTCTGGGGTTCTTGGGATTAGTTCTTGCTACTTGCGGAGTTTGCCTACAATAACAGCTACTAGTCGAGCATTCAAATGGCTCCCTATGAGGCATTATACGGGAGGCAGTGTCGTTCGCTAATTGGGTGGTTCGAGCCGAAGGAGGTTCGGTTGTTGGGTACAAATTTTGTACAGGGTGCCTTGGATAAGGTCAAGATTATTCAGAATCGACTTTGCACAGCTCAGTCTAGGCAGAAGAGTTATGCTGACCGTAGAGTTCGTGATGTTGCATTTATGGTCGGGGAGAGGGTACTGCTCTGAGTTTCACCCATGAAGGGTGTGATGAGGTTCGGGAAGAAGGTCAAGTTGAGCCTTAGGTATATCGGACCTTTTGAGATTCTTGAGAGAGTGGGTGAGGTGGCTTATAGGCTCGCATTGCCACCTAGTTTATCAGAAGTCCTTCCAGTGTTCCATGTGTCTATGCTCCGGAAGTATCATGGTGATCCATCCCAAGTAATAATAGGCAAATTCAATTTATCGCCATTCAATCAATAACAATAAACACGTAGTTGAACAAGTATAGAAATTCAAAGGCTAAATTATATTAAAATATAACAAGAATTCTTCCTCCAAACCATCAAAACTCTAGATAATAATTAACTACTCATAATAGTATGTAGAAGTACAATACTAAATTTCATATCCAACAATAGAAAATAGGAAGAAGAAAGGAAAAACTCGTGGTTGAATCTTTCTCCTTGCTCCTAGCGTATTCTTGCCAAAAGGAGTTGTCTAACCCCTAAAGTAGTGTCTTCCCCCTTAAAAAGGACGTTTTAGGAATTATTTATATCAATTAGGATTTATATGAGGCGTAACAAATCAATCAAATCTCGAATAGGAAAGTTGGAATCCGCGTCAACTTTCGCACAACGCAACCATAGTGTGATGAACCGATAGGTTATCTAGAGTTTTAAACCTTAATTCTGTGGTTCGAAACCTCAAATATCTCATTTTATCCTTCCTCTATTTGTGTGCGCAGTCCGAGTTTTTTCCGGGAGGTTTTTATGTTATAAATTGATAAAATACGAAATTTTGCCTCAAAAATCCATTTGAGTTGACTTCGGTTAATATTTTGAGCAAACAGTCTCGGATCGGTATTTTGACGATCCTGGTGGGTGCGTATCATGATTTGGGACTTGGGCGTATGCCCGGAATAGAATTCGGAGGTCCCTAGCTCGAGTTATCGCTTGTTGTCGAAATTTGAAGTTTAAAGGTTTAATTAAAAGATTTGACCAAAGTTTGACTTTATGGCTATCAGGTCCAAATTTTGGTTTCGGAGCTTGGTATATGTTCATCACTATATTTATGACTTGTTTGCAAAATTTGGTGAAAAACGGAGTTGGTTTGACGTGATTCGGACGTCTGGTTGTTAAAATAGAAATTCTAAAGTTTTATTGAAAATTTCATTTGATTTGGTGTCTGATTCATAGTTCTAGGTGTTATTTTTGCGATTTGATCGCGCGAGCAAGTTTGTATAATATTTTTGGACTTGTATGCATATTTGGTTTAGAGCCCCGAGGGATCGGATGAGTTTTGGATAGGCTATGGAGTGAATTTGAACTTAGGATCATAGCTGGTGCCCTTCAGTTCCTGGTGCAGGCCTCAGACCTCGCAATCGCGAGGTCGGGCTTCGCATTTGCGATATGGCAGACTTCCTGTCAGGTTCTCATTTTTGAGCTATTTCTTCGCAATTGCGAAGAATAGCTGGGCACCAATGGTTCGCAATTGCGAACAAATACTTCGCAATTGCGAAGTGGGGCTGGGGAGCATTGTTTGCATTTGTGATCAAAATGATCGCAATTGCGAAGAGTTCTAGTTCGCAATTGCGAACAAACCATTGTAATTGCGATGACAGCAGAAATGTGAGACTTTTGCAATTATGAAGGATTTCTCGCATTTGTAGGGTATTGCAAGCCCCAGGTCGCAATTGCGACATCTGCGCCTGAACTTAAGATGGGAAAATGGGATTTTAGGTCATTCTCTCAAATTTTCAAACCTAGAAACCTTAGAGGCAATTTTTTCAGGAGATCTTTTTCCCAATTCATTGGTAAGTGATTCTAACCTACTTTCTTTCAATTACCCATTACATTTCATAAGATTTCAACGTAAAATCTAGGATTTTCATGGTAGAAATTGGGGGTTTGGGTAGAATTAGGAATTTTTGTAAAAATTGGAATTTAGACCTCAAATTGAGGTCGAATTACGAAACAAAATACATAACCGGGCTCGGAGGTGAATGGGTAATCGGGTTTGGTCCGAACTTCAGGTTTGGACCAAACGGGCCCGGAAGTTGACTTTTGTTGACTTTTTCAATAATGACCTAAATTGAACCTTTTTCATTCGTAGGTAGTTTCTAAGGCTTATTTTGAATCATTTGGTTGATAAATTGATAGATTTTGGTTGGCTCAGAGGCTTGTTCGAAAGGCAAAACCGTGGTTGAGCTTTGAGTTGATTCTTTTGGAGAGAAGTAAGTGTCGTGGTTAACCATGATTTGAGGGATTAGGACTTGTTTTCCTATTTGCTATATGTTTAATTGTTTGGTACAACGTATATGTGAGGTGACGAGTACTTATGCATTGTTGTTGGGTTAAAGCATGCGGGTGGGACTTGTTTCTCGTAATTTTCCTTCTTGATTATGATATCCATGCTTAGGCTAGTTTATTACTAAATTGATCATTCTTTTCGCACTTATGGGCTATTTGTGATAATTGAGTATTGATTTGAAGTTAAGCTTGGTATTGCGGAACCGTTGTTGACGTAAGATTTATTCTCTCTCTTTTCAATCTCCCAATTGTTATATGTTCATTGTTACATGGTAAGGGAGAGTATTAAAGCACGAGGGGTGATGTCGTGCCGAGTGTTGTTGCAATTATTGATTAATATATAGTGAGGAAGAGAGTTAAAGCACGAAGGGTGATGTCGTGACGTATTTATTGTTTCATGATGAAATTGAGAGTAAAAACACGAAGGGTGTTGCAGTGCCGTATTTATCATTTTATGGAGAGACAAAGAGTAAAAGCACAAAGGGTGATGTCGTGTCGTATTTATCATTTTATGGAGATATTAAGAGTAAAAGCACGAAGGATGATGTCGTGCCATTTTTGCTGTTTCATGGTGAGGTTGAGACTAAAATCACGAAGGGCGATGTCGTGCAGTTTTTATTCATTATGGTATCCGTTTCGTTGGCTGAAGGTTTATTTACTGTATTATGTTGTCATTTCCTGTCGTAGTACTGTATCTTGTACCCTTTTTTTGCATGCCCCCTCCCAATAGTACATGTCTAATCTTTATTTGTTATTATGATGTATGTATATGTTCGTCTGTATAGATTTATTTACGTGGGTGTCCTTTCATAGCCTCGTCACTACTTCGTCGAGGTTAGGCTCGACACTTACGGAGTACATTGGGTCGGTTGTACTCATACAATACTCTGCACTTCTTGTGCAGATTTTGATACTGGTCTCCTAGCTGTCCGTGAGGCGTATCAGCTCGGATTAGCATTTAGAGACTCGAGGTAGATCTGTTGGCGTCCGCAGACCTTGAAACCCCTTCCGCTTTCCCTATTTACTATTCTTTTGATTCGAGGTAGTTGTATTTATTTCAAACCCTATTTGTAGAGACGCTAGAAGCTCGTGTACTTGTGACTCCAGATCCGGGTTATACTTGGATGTTATTGGTTATTATGCCACTCCGTACCTTGTTTTAGTTTCATTTCGGTTTAGATTGGTTTTACTTATTGAACTGATTAAAATTGGCTTAAAGCATTGGCTTGCCTAGCAAGTGAAATGTTAGGCGCCGTCATGGTCTTGAAGGTGGGAATTCTGGGTCGTGACATATAGACTCGGACTCAGCTTTTGAAAATTTTCTATTCGCTTCACTTCACTGTTTTGTGCATTCAATTTTCTCCTTTTTCGTGTCCGTTTTCGTGCCATGCGCGAGAATAGCCGAACTCCCCATTCTTCCATCTTTTTGTTTGCTAAAAATTGATATCTTTTGATCACTTATTATCGAAACTTACTCCTATACACAAGAAATACGTAATGAGCATATTTCACTTCAATACTATGTAATCTCTCGCAACTCACACGATAAATGAGATGAAAACACACTAAGAAATACGCAATTTTGGTCATTTATCACCACCCTGCACTTAAATATTGCTCGTCCTCGAGCAACTTTAAAGGTAAGCACTTCGGCAAGAAATAAATTTTTAAACCTACTCAAGCATCACACCAATGATAATGATTCATACCAATGCTTAGAACCTAGCATGAGTACTATTCACTCTTTTCCTCAAGTTTACATCATGCCAAGACTTATTAAAACAGTTGTGTGACTCTTTCTAACTTCCTAACCTCAAAAATTGACTCCAATAGATTCCATACTACGACTTGCTTCTTGTGCCAACTCAAAAATCAAGGGCGCGACTAATCCTTTGCAAATCATGTGCCTTCACCAAAAGAATAATTATTCTCCACACTCAAATATAAGTTCAAGTATCTCTTAAGGACTCTCAAATCAAAAGAATTCACTCATTCTCACAAGAAAACTCATATGCCACCCAAGTTCGTACCATAGGCTTGCACGTAGTGTAAGACTCAGCTAAATTAAGCTCGAAAATTTTCTAGGATAAATTAGGTCTTTATGGGTAGTAACGTAGGCTAAGGGACAGGAGGATAGATACGGATAATACTGATAACTTTGTCGACGCCCCCTTTTCCTCGCGAAATCGGGTTTACGACATTTGGGCGGACAACTCTATTCCCTTTTGGGATTTGGATTTTTTTGTTTTGAAGAGTTGCCACCTAATGATTAAGTGCATTAGGACACTAAGGGTTTTTGAGTTGGAAAACTAGAGTTCGGGTAAGGGCTAGATATTATCTCGAGGGGAAGGTGTTAGGCACCCCTCAAGATCCACTAGTGTGGTTCCCGGCCATGCTATATTGTGACTATAAATGCAAACAACAAGTAGTCAAACAAATACAAAAGGGGTTTTCACATAATAGTTGCAAGAGATTAAGGAAGTTAAAGAAACTGAATTTGATAGAGGAAGCAGTTTTGAAATCTTGAATAAAGGAAGAAATTTTCATATAGTTGTTGCAAGCAGTATAAAAGCAGTTTTTTTTTAAAAAGCTGAAGTTTGGCAAAAAAAAGTAGTTGGAATTCTGAAAATAAAACGTATAAATAAGGGAAGGGGTCCTAGGTTTATACATAATATGGATCACTCCACACAACACCCGGTAACCGTTTATTCACATGGTGTTATCGCGTGGTCATTACATCCATATCTACCCGTTCCCACCCCGTTAAGGTATTAAACGCGGAATGGTCTCGTTTTACCTATTGCATGCTATTACCCGCCCCCATCTTATCAGTCCCGGAGGCACTTAGGACCACTAATCCTAAAGGGTAGGATATTAGGCTGATTGGTTTCAAAGGATAAAAATCTAAGGCGACATACAAAACATATACTGCATGTTGGGGAAGCATGTAGACATATAAAGGCTTATATATACCTCCTCAAACAAAACACATAAATAGCATGACTTAAACACAATTAAGGTTTCAAAAGATAGGAGCAGTTAAAACTTGGTTTTGAAAACGAAGTAGTAGCAATAATAGCACGATTCTGGGCAAAGATGAGTAACTTAGTAAATAAAATCAGAAGCTCAATAAAAGTAAGTAGGTGCATCATTTCAAAATCGTTTTCAGCAGAGTTTTGTTTAAGAAAAAGCTGAGTGAACTTCAGAAAATCAAAACAAGAATAGGAATGGCAGAGTTAAAACTTAAAGAAGTTGGTTGGTTTTAGGCTAATAGAAACACAATTGACCAGTTCTTATCGGACCTGAAGTTTGCCTAGGCGTCGTTACACATTGTCAGGTTATTTATAAAGGAATGGACACACCTATTTGATCTGATTTATAAAGGTACGCGCGATAAGACATTTGCAGAAAACGTTTCAAACCACTTAGCCATATTTTAACAAAGTTATTAGCTAAACGTGAATTAACCACTGCAACTCGAACAAGTGAGAAGTCCTATGGCCAGGATATCTAATGCACATAAGAGTTCCTAAGAACATGATTTCTAATCAATGCAGTAATGACAAGTTATTTGGCTTGTTGTTAATTATTGCTGGTTATTAACTGATCGCAGTTACATGATGAGCGTAATGACAGTCTGAAAATAAAAAACCTAAAGCAGGATCTCTAATGAATGAGATGCATAGCCTATACATGTTATCTATTACACAGATAAGTAAATAAAATTCTACAAACATGTTTTCTACCCATTATTCATACTAAGCATGCATAACCCTCCCCCATATTCACTATTCAACTCCAATCATTTGTTTACAAATTATTACAAATCAGTAGCATCTGAATTACAATACTAAAGAACAGAAAAATAAGAAGCTATGCTATAGGAAGCCTTCAATCAGGCCCAGTCTTCCAACCTCAACCCTTTCGAGTTCACAGCCTTTGCCATGGTCTAGGTGCGGCAAAGCTCCCTAGGGCCCATTGGGTCCCTAGCCAATACCAGCACCTAGACATTTAAAAGAAAATGTGGGACATGTGCAGTGTGGAATATCAACCTTGTGTGTCAAAGTTCAGTGAGCACTCAGAGGTACTCAAAGCAATGCTCACACGAAGGGGGCAGAACCTATTTTCTAAGAATAGTGAAGTGCAGGAAGAAGTATTTAAAAGAAGAGTTTTAAGAAAACAAGGGGTTTGTTTAGAAAGAAACAACAGAAACAGTAGCATAAGATTGCATACAATGATCATGGGTAAAGGAAGCAAATAGATCACACAATGCTAAAAGGGATGCAGGTTTAATGAACAGGACTACATAGAATCAGGGGATTCAGGGGACTGGGAAGCAGCAAAGTTAGGCATGCTAATGTGTGACAACAGGACATAGGCATAGCAAATAAAATTAGGAGTAAACAAAGTCAGACTTAACATGTAAATCAGAAGACATGGTGAAGTGTTAAAGCAAAGAGTTAATCACACATTGCGCAAGAGAAGCATAAGTAGAAGAAAATTACAAAGATAATGAACTGAAACAAAATGAACACATTGGTGTGAGACTTGAAAAATTAATCAGGACATACCAGTAAAAGAGCAAAAGCAGGATGCAAAGATAAAGGAGTAGCACTATATTATCCTTGGCTTTCAGCCGGCTAATAATAAACAGGAGCAAAGAATAGTAATAGAGCAAGAGAGCAAGAGAGAATGCAGATTTGAAAGTACTCAGTGGTGTGTAAGTCAGAAGACTGTCGTGTTTGTGTAAAAGACTTAGGGTATTTATAGTTGAAAGTAGGGGGGTAAAATAAGGTAAAAATCACAGAAATATGTTAATTGAAGAACTCGTAATCAATTAATGGAAGAATCACGGAAGTACTCCCATTAATTAAGGGAATCAAAATCAAACAAAAATATTCAGCACCATATAAGGCAAGTAGGAAAATCGGTGTATGAATAAATAAAGGAAAAATCGAGATTCAGTATTGCACATAGTAGCCAATTAAGACCAAATTCAGGAAAATCCTAATTAAGGAAAGGCTTAAAAAAACAGAGTACTATAACAATTAAGGTAAAAAAAATCAATTAATTCAAACGGGCGAGTAGAATGCTAGAGTTTTTGAAAGAAAGTTTTTGAATTACCAATCAATCAAGGAAAATCAGAATCAGTCATGTGAAGTCATGATTCTGCATTTTTAACATATAAATAGAGGTGAATGAACAAAAGTAGCGAGCAAAATTAGCTATACAATCACTCAGAGCTAGTGAAAACAAGTTAAGATTCAGCAGGACATATTCGAAGCATGGTGAACATGAAACATTAACAAAGATCAAGGGACATCAGGATAACACACACAATCAAACGAAGGAGCATGCTAAACACATAGAATCAGAGTAAAGAGAATCGTGCTAACACGCGTAATCACATAGAGACAAGGCCAGGAAAATTAGTCTAACACACATAGTCAAGGCAAAGAGACATGCCAACACCCATAATCAAACGAGTAAACATTTTTAGAAATTAGGCTTTTTAGCAGAGTCAAATTAAAACAGTAAGAGCATAGAAATAGGCCAGAATAAACATAGAAAAGATTTAATCATAAAGAAAATCAGTTGAGAGCATGCGTAAAAAAAATCCAAGAAACCCTAATTTTCAAAGAAAGTAAAAAAAAATGATTCAAAGTAGAAGCTCTTTCAGAATAAACTCGAGAATAAGCAGAACACAGAAGAAAACATGAGAATGGCATGAGAATAGCACTGTTTTGAGAGATTCAGGAGAGAGTTAGGGTTTCAAAAGGGAAACCTGTCGAAACTTCATAGATCGTGACACATAGGGTGTGATTTCGCTTGAAATCACACTGGAGAACCCACGAGTAGCAGGGCCAGGAACCCTAGGTCTCAAATCACCATGGTCCATAAACCTCGAAGGTCCTAGAAGTGTTGAACAGGACGGTGAGAGGCCCATCGGAGCCTTGGTGAAAGGGAGGTGGCCGGAGATGGCCAGAAAACAAACCAGGCGGGACTTTTTAGGGACTGATCACATGGTGGAGGTTTTGGGGTCTCAAAAATAGAGAGAACCAGTGATCTAGGGTTTCATGGCGGTTGATGGTCGAATGGGGTGAGATTGGAGGCAGCCGGAGAGGCGGTGGAGTTCATCGGAGAAGAGAGAACCAGAAGGTTCTAGAGAGAAGGGAGAGGGAGAGACGATATAGAGAGAGAGACGATCTCAAAGAAATGAGGGGTTTGGGGGGTAATTGATTTTAATTATGGGAATTAAATCTGGGCCGTTGATCTCATTTGATCAACGGCTCAGATTAAAAAAAGATTGGGCCGGGTTATTTTGGGGATTGGGCTGGGTTGGTTTAAATAGGGTATTGGGCCATTTAAAAATCTGATAGGGGTGTGGCCAATTTGGCTATAATTGAAATAATAAGAGCCGTTTGTTAAATAGCCAATTTTCCTTTTTGTTATTTTATGAAAATAGTAAAAAATAATTTAAAAATAAATTAAAGGTACTGGGCTAATTAATAACATATAAATATTAATATAAAAATATTAAAAGTGATTTTATAATTATAAAATATTGTTAATTGTTAAGTAGGCTATAATTGCAATTATATGCAATTTAGCTTAAAAAATACCAAATGAATTTGTAAAAATACATAAAAATTACCTTAAGTATATTTAGTATAAATATGAGAATAAAAATAAATTACTCATCAAAAATGATAATTTTTGGGAATAACTATTGATTTTATACTGTTAAAAATGGACAATAAATTGATTTTAAAAACTTTAAAATTAGGAAAAATGCCAAAAAGCTTAGCTATGCTTATATATGCATATACATGTTATTTTGAAAGTAAAATATACAGGGAAAAATTGGGTATCAACAGCTGCCCCTCTTTACCCGAGAAGGATGAAAGAGTTGTCGGGTAAAGATATGATGGCCAATTTTGACCGAAAGAAACGATTTGAAGAATTTTGACCGAGCTCTGGTCCTGAGCTGCCTACATATCCCCAGTTTTACAGGAATCAGGCCATATGTAGTTCGGGGATCCGTCGGCGGAACATGCCGATGGAGGTTTTGAAAGACGGACGCAATATTTGGGTTGGGAAGGATGGTCAGGGACCGATGGGCTGCGAGAACCGGAGCGAGATCGCTCCTGCTGTGATGGCCGTTGCTAGCCAGTGTACCTGCAAATGAGCAATACGAACATATCGTGCATAAATTTAAACGTGATGCAAGTTCCCGTTGGACCATGAATGTTGTCTTCGGACGGGTAGGATGACGTCCTCAGACCATGACGTCCTGGGCCATGAAGCGTATAATAGAGGGTTCGCAGGCTATGAAATGATGTTCTCGGGCTATGAGAATGATACCTCCGAACCGTGATGCCTTTGAATAATGATATGCAAAAGACAAAAACGGGGTCCTCAGGCCATGGCATGACGTTCTCGGGCTATGAAAATGATGCCTCCGAACAATGGCGCCTTTGGACGATTTTGCGATATTTCAACCCATGAAATGCAGGATTTGGCGATGTTTCAGCCGATGAAATGCAGGATTTGGCGATGTTTCAGCCGATGTAAAGCATAAATATAAATGGCGATATTTCAGCCGACATAGAAAATTTAAATAAATTGGC
The DNA here is from genome assembly GCF_001879085.1 of Nicotiana attenuata. Classification (NCBI taxonomy): domain Eukaryota; kingdom Viridiplantae; phylum Streptophyta; class Magnoliopsida; order Solanales; family Solanaceae; genus Nicotiana; species Nicotiana attenuata. Next base: position 40,279 of record NW_017675458.1, on the reverse strand, counting down.
GATGTTTCAGCCGACATAGAGATTTAAATATAGTTGGCGATGTTTCAGCCGATGTAAAGCATAAATATAAATGGCGATATTTCAGCCGAGATAGAAAATTTAAATAAATTGGCGATGTTTCAGCCGACATAGAAAATTTAAATAAAATTGGCGATGTTTCAGCCGACATAGAGATTTAAATAAAATTGGCGATGTTTCAGCCGACATAGAGATTTAAATATAGTTGGCGATGTTCCAGCCGATGTAAACCATAAATATAAATGGCGATATTTCAGCCGACATAGAAAATTTGAATAAATTTGGCGATGTTTCAGCCGTGCAGGACTTAAATCAAGTTGGCGATATTTCATCCATGCAGGTGGAGACAATGCTTAGTCTCGGAAGGCAGAAAAGTAGCCTTATGCAATGCAGGAAAATGCAGGAGGGAGGTAGTGCTTAACCTCGGAAGGCAGAAAGGTAGCCTTATGCAACGCAGGAAAATACAGGATAGAGGTAGTGCTTAACCTCGAAAGGCAGAAAGGTAGCCTTATGCAATGTAGGAAAATGCAGGATGGAGACAACGCTTAGTCTCGGAAGGCAGAAAGGTAGCCTTATGCAATGCAGGAAAATGCAGGATAGAGGTAGCGCTTAGTCTCGGAAGGCAGAAAGGTAAGGCAGAAAGGTAGCCTTATGCAATGCAAGGAAATGCAGATGGAGACAGCGCTTAGTCTCGGAAGGCAGAAAGGTAGCCTTATGCAATGCAAGGAAATGCAGATGGAGACAACGCTTAGTCTCGGAAGGCAGAAAGGTAGCCTTATGCAATGTACGAAATAAAGGTGAAGAGTAACGAAATTTCTTAGCTGAGAGATAATAGCTGATAGTTGATTGTCATTGTGGCCGCTGGGGAGGTCATGTGCAGATAGCACTTGTAAGTGAGTGATGATTCTGAGAGTTGTACTCCTACAAAATATGAGTATGAACCGGATATGATGGTTCTATGTTTTGGGGTGCCTGCATTCAAGAAAGATCGTGAGTTTTGTCAAGGGGGGAAGGTTAGTTCGTCTTCCCGTGGACTCCGCTCGTCCTACTCGGCTCTTGATTTCGTTGGGGTAGCGTCGCTAAATAAAGCAATTTGATAGTAGCCATGCATGACCTGGTAATATGATGTAAATACATAATTTAAAACGATTTTCTTTTAGATGAACCGCCGACTGCGACGTGGTTCAAGACATTGCGACCTCTTTTGCTTCGGAATTTTGAGGGTCCTCCTCAAAATTCTGCCCCAGTTTACTGGGCTGGGGTTTCTGACGGCTGCGTGCGATGAATGGCTGAAAGTTGACTTCGGAATTTTGAGGGTCCTCCTAAAAATTCTGCCCCAGTTTCCAATATCGGGGGAAAATGAAATTTTATTGAATTGTGACCGAACCCATAAGGCTGCCTACGCATCCCCTCTTAAACGGGAATCAGGTCAGACGTAGTTCAAATTACATCATAAAGAAATCATAATGATTACACATAATAACGCTTGACTGGATCTGAATTAATTGGCTTTGGCCAGACTTCTCCATCCATTTCTGCGAGTATGAGGGCTCCTCCTGTTAGGACCCGGTGAACCATGTACGGGCCTTGCCAGTTAGGAGAGAACTTTCCTTTGGCTTCATCCTGATGCGGGAAAATTTTCTTCAACACCAGCTACCCCGGTGTGAATTGTCTTGGCTTGACTCTTTTGTTGAAAGCTCTGGACATTCTGTTCTGATACAATTGACCATGGCAAACTGCATTCATTCTCTTTCCGTCTATAAGGGCTAACTGCTCGTAGCGACTCTTTAGCCATTCTGCATCTTCAAGTTCCGCTTCCTGTATAATTCTCAGGGAGGGGATATCTACCTCGGCGGGAATGACTGCCTCGATACCATAAACTAACATATAGTGAGTCGCCCCGATTGATGTGCGAACTGTGTTACGGTACCCCAACAGAGCAAATGATAACTTTTCGTGCCATTGCTTATGCTTTTCTATCATTTTCCTTAGTATCTTCTTAATATTCTTATTGGCGGCTTCTACGGCTCCATTCATCTAAGGTCTGTAAGCTATAGAATTCTTGTGCTTAATCTTGAAGGTCTCACACATTGCTTTCATCAGGTCACTGTTGAGATTGGAACCATTATCAGTGATGATCGACTCTGGGATGCCGAATCGACAAACGATGCGGTCGCGGACAAAATCTGCCACAACCTTCTTGGTTACTGCTTTATATGACGCTACTTCAACCCATTTGGTGAAATAATCAATGGCCACTAGAATGAACCTGTGCCTGTTTGATGCGGCAGGCTCAACAGGTCCGATGACATCCATTCCCCCCTGGCGTGATAAAAGCCGTTTTCTCAGCGTCTTCCTCATCCATCCATATCTGATGATACCCAGCAAAACAATCAACAAATGACTGCAGCTCGTGCTTAGCGCAGTTGTCAATCAAAATGTGTATGTTCAGCAAGGGGAAGTCGTCTTTCGGACTGGCCCGGTTGAGATCCCGGTAGTCGACGCAGACCCTAACCTTCCCATCCTTCTTCGGCACTGGCACAATGTTGTCTAACCATGTTGGATACTCCACTACCCTGAGAACCTTGGCTTTGACTTGTTTGGTGACTTCTTCCTTGATTTTCAAACTCATGTCTGGCTTGCACTTTCTGAGCTTCTGCTTTACCGGCGGACATGTCGGATCTGTTGGCAGTTTGTGAGCTACAATGGATGTACTGAGACCGGTCATATCATCATACGACCAGGCAAATATGTCCTCATATTCTTTTAAGAATTCCGGGTACTCGTCTTTTTCTGATGGTGACAGGTGAACACTGATGCGCGTTTCCTTGACATTCTCTGTATCCACCAAGTTGACAACCTCAGTTTCGTCCAAGTTAGACTTAGGCCTATTGTCAATGTTCTCAACCTCTTTAACAACCTCTTCTGGTATGTCATCCTCTTCTGAGTCTATATCCGTTTGTTGCGTTATCTCGTCGCATGTCACATTCGTCGGTTCATCAAGATAAGTAATAGTAATGTTGTGTAGATAAAGTAAATGATAGAGAAAATAACAAGAGCAAGATTTATAAGAAACTAAAATACTTTGATAAATTCCATAATTGTTTTGAATATCGGGGCTCTTTTCGAAATTTAAAGAAAGTACGGAAAGGAAATCAACTAGCGAAAAGTGAAAGATAATGCATAGTGCTTTGTTCAGCCTTGCTACCCCGAAGCTTTCCGGGCCTTGGTGGTTCTGATGGACCAATTATTGAGGCGCGCTCCTCGGCTCACGGCTTGTATGGAAGGGCCTTCCTCCCCCTCCTCCTCAAAAATGACACAACAGTCCATATTATCATCCTCCTGGAACAAGTTCCTCATTGCTGCTAATGCTTCCTCTTCTTCTGACCCATATATGACATCTGCTGGCTGGAAAGTCTGCTTCAGGCGAGGTATTAGATGCTCCAGTGGGTAGTAGGGACTGCGCCATGGTGGCGACTAGTCTTTGAATTCTTCCCAGGTGTAGTCGTATCCCAAACCAAAAGTGGTACCATGTTTTTTCAGCTTGATGGGTTTGGCGATTCCCTGGAGGTTTTTGCCAAGTCCCTTGACAGGCTCGTATCCACACCAATTCAGTATACTTTCGATCTTGTTATCCCACCACTTGTCCTTGTCTACGGCGTTGACTCGCTCAATGTGATGGTAAGTTTCTCCGCTTATCTTCCTTCTTCCTCCGATCGCTGGGATGGTCTGACGACTGTATATGGGATTACTACCGTCGCCATGAATAATCACCTCTTGGTGATTCTACTCGAACTTCACTGCCTGGTGCAGGGTTGATGCTACAGCTCCAGCGGCGTGGATCCAAGGTCGTCCCAGTAGTAAGTTGTAAGATGCTGGGATGTCTATCACTTGAAAGTCAATGTCGAACCAAGTCGGTCCCATTTGCAGACACAAACTGATTTCCCCAATAGTGGACCTTTGGGAACCATCGAAGGCTTTGACGTTGATGGCCCCATCCTTGATCTCATGCAGGCTCTTTCCCAATGTTCTGAGAGTCACCAATGGGCAAATATTTAGGCTGGACCCTCCGTCAATCAAAGTCCTGGTGATGAAATAGTCTTCACATTGCACAGTGATGTGCAACGCTTTGTTGTGGCTTAACCCTTCTGGGGCAACTCATCCTCGTGGAAAGTGATTCTATGACTCTCCAATATTTGCCCTACCATGTTCTCCATTTCTCCTCCAGTTATGTTGCTGGGTACATATGCCTCACTCAGTATCTTCAACAAGGCATTCTTATGCGCATCAGAGCTTTGCAACAGAGCTAGGATGGAGATCTGTGCCGGTGTTTTATTCAGTTGATCAACGACTAAGTACTCTTTTGCTTGTATCTTCCTCCAGAGATCATCGGGCCCAGTTTCAATAGGCCGTCCAGAAGCCTGCTTACTTGATTCAACTAAATGCTCCGGAGTATAAACCCTACCGGTTCTCGTCATACCATGTGCCGCAACAGCTTCCCCGAACTTGACCTTCCCTTTTTTTCTCGCCTCGGCGGTGTAATCCCACGGTATAGCTTTTGTGTGGAACGGTGCTATGGCTGTCATAGCTACTGGAATAGGCACCCTTGCCTTGGAAGGTAATACAGCAACTTCAAAGGGCTCAGGCGCCTTTGGGGACCCAAACTCGACCTCGATTGGTCCCTGCGTCTTTGCAGAAGGAGGTGCCTCGAACTCAAGTGGTATGGACATGTTTACTTCAGCGTCTTCAGAAGGCTGAATCTGGACTACAATCGGATTAAGTGTGACCGTTGATTTCTTGGGCTCGTCACCTTCGGCAATTAATTCAATCGACCCTTTGGGGTCCCAATCATCTTCTACCTCGATCATGTGCACACCTCCACCCTTATGATCAGGCAGGGGATTGTTGCGAACATTGGAAGCGGGCTCTTTTGCCACGATGATCTTGTTGTCAATTAAGGCTTGGATTTTATCCTTCAGAGATCGGCATTCATCAATGGTATGCCTTTCATGCCGGAATGGTATGCACAGGTTTTGTTCGGGTTGACCCATTGGGAAGGATTTTCTGGAGTTATGGCAGGGATTGGGGTGACGTAACCAGCAGCTTTAAGCCTTTCATACAGCTGGTCAATTGGTTCGGCAATGGCGGTGTATTGTTTGGGAGGTCTGCGGTTGAAGTTTGGTCGAGGTCTAGGGAAGTTTTGGCGGGTGGGAGGTGATTGATAATGAGAGGGCTGAGCATTATAGGCTGAGCATTATAGGCTTGGTAGACGGGTGTGGGTTGGGAATATCTTGGTGAGGTAGGTTGATATGTGGGGGATGGAGATGATTGGTAAGTCGGTGGTGGAATTTGGTAAGAGGGCGGAGGTGCTTGGTAATTAGGGATGGGTTGATATGTGAGAGGAGGTACTGGGTAAGCTTGGTATTTTACTGGGGATTTCGTTCTCTGTGCAACCATCACAGCACTCACATCCTTTTTCTTGGACGTGCCACCAGACTGCAGATCCTTGTTGGTAGCCTGCAATGCCTCAAAATTAGTGACCATACCACTTTTAATGCCTTCCTCAATCCTTTCTCCTAGCTTGATGATGTCAGAGAATTTCTAGCCTTCGATCAACATCAACCTCTCATAATACTGTGGATCCTGAGCTCGGACGAAAAACATGTTCATCTGTTCTTCTTCCAAGGCCGGCCTGACCTTAGCAGCCTCTGATCTCCAACGAGTAGCATACTCGCGGAATGTCTCTGTGGGTTTCTTCTTCAAATTCTGGATGTAGAATACATCTGGCGCATTCTCCGTGTTGCATCTGAACCTGTCCATGAAATCGGACGCCATTCCCACCCAGCTTGTCCACTTCTTGGGGTCTTGGCTAATGTACCAAGATAGAGCATCACCTTTCAAACTTCTCATAAAGAGCTTCATGCGAATCTTTTCATCTCTTCCGACTCCGACCAGCTTATCGCAGTATGTCCTCAAATGGACCCTGGAATCTCCTGTGCCATCAAACATCTCGAACTTGGGAGGTTTGTACCCCTCGGGAAGTTCGACGTTTGGCTGAATGCAAAGGTCTTCGTAATTCAGTCCCTCGATCCCCTTGCTTCCTTCAACACCCTAAACTCGGCTAGTCAGCTTCTTGAGTTCTGCGGCCAGATTCTTGATAAGAGAGTCTTTGTCATCAGACTCAGGTGCGCTTGAGGCGGGCTGAATGGGGTGTGGTATGGTTTCCACGTATATGGGGGTGTTGTGGTGATGATCATTTACGGAGTTCAGTGGTTCGGGGATGAGCAGTGGGGTGTTGCTTGAAGTGTGGCATGTGTTGCAGTGGTGATGGGGAGTGGATTGTTTCTGTGGTTTCGGGGTGTTCTGTGGAGGTATAGGATTTTGAGCATTGGGAAAATTGACATCCGGGGTAGTGAGGGAAAATGACAAATTTGCCAAGTAACGAACTTGGTCTAGTTCTTCCTGAAATTTCAGTAACTTCTGTTCGAGCTGGGCGGCACTTTCTTTGGGAACCTAAATACCCTGAGGAACCTCTACCCTTTCAACTGAGTTCTCTTTCCTGATGTTGCTCAAGTCTTCCATTTTTGCTTTGTTCTTGTTTCTGATAGGACTCGGAGGAGGAGGAGGTGGAGGGATCTTAGATCTTGTGGAGTAGGATGATGATGCCAGAGTGCACGAACTAACCTTTTTTGGGGGAGGGGAATAAAAAAAAATTAAAAACAAAAAGGTAATAAGTTAGTACGGATTCTGAGAAAAAATGTTGCAATATTTAAACACAAAGTGTAAGAATATAAATCGTGTCCTAGTTTGGGTGCCTCGTTGTGCCCGAGGTAGGCCTAGCGACAAGTTGATCTGGAGAACTTATAATGCTAAATGCCTCATTTTATTGATAAAAATAAGACGAATCCCAAAACAACACTAAAATTGCGGAAAGTAAAATGTCACTAATGACCATTGGCCTTATTACATTTTAAAGCAAAAGAAAAGACTCCTAACTACTTGGTCCCAGAAGGACTTTCCCCAGACTCGGCATCTTTAGCTCCATCAAACAGCTTCAGCAACTCGCGCAGTCCCAGCAGCAAATAAGCCCTAGCCAAGTGCCCTCCTTCATTTCCCTCAGCGTTCTGGCAATTTTCGATCCTCTGGATGAATTTCCTTTCCAACTCTACCAAACCTCGCTCCAAATACCCTAGTCGCTTGTTGGCGCTGACAGCCATATCTTTCCATTCTTCGATCAACTTCTGATTTGCTTCTTGAATTTCCTGATGTTCACTTTCGCATTCTTTGATCCTCTTGCGCAATTGGTTGTACTTAACCTGTATTTCATCCCTCTCGTCGATGACCCTGTGACCTCAAATAGACCCGGGCTGTCCCAAACCACCATGATCTTCTTCTAACCAACCTGAATAGTATGGGGTGTAACCGACATGGTATCTGTCAGGTTCTATGGAATCCTTCTCTAGGATGATTTTGCAATTCCACATGTGTTGAGCTTGACATTTGTACGGGCTATCGTCGTCTTGGAAATCGGCCCTGAAGTGACTCATCTTTTCGACCTTTGGTATGACCTGCTTCCTCCCTGCCTGCCTCATGACTCGGAGAGGGACATAGGGACAAGTTCCTCTCAGACCAATGAGTATAAGAAATGGAGCGTCCCGAGAGCGGATGATGAACTCTCCAGTAGGGAACCATTCGAACATCCACTGCACTTTGTCTTCTTTCAGATTTTCAAACAACCTTACTCATCCTTTAGCGTCTTCTGGTTGAGCGAACATGTTAGGCATATAGTTCATTCTTTTGGGCTGGTGGAAGGCTATATGATCATTCCATGGCCTTCGCGGAAGCTCTTGACGGTATTGACCCTTTTGGAGATGTTCTATAAGCCAGAGTTGAGTAGTAAGTTGCAACCCTCAAAGTGACTGGCCCCTCGTTGACAGTTTTCCAGGGCTCAGTATATCTCAGCAACAATCATAGGTATTATGCTAAAAGGCTGCCCGCCAATTCCTTCCATTAGAGTCTTGGTGACCATGGCTAGTCTGGTATGGACCCTAGCCTTCTTCATAGGAAACACTATCATTCTCAAAAAGCAGAACATAAAGACGAAGACCCTCTTGTGGATATGCCCTAATGATGTGAGAGCGAATTCATCTGGGTAGGTACGGTAGGACTTGCTATGGCCGTACAGATAGTCAAAATAAATGTAAGAGTCCTTCAAACATGTCAAGTCTGGGTTTTTCTTTAGTCCCATCATCTTGAAGAAACCCCTACCCTTGCGATTTTCTGGCATAAGCAAACCCGGAGTCTCCCAAGGAATACCTGCTAACCCTCCTATTTCTTCGAGCAAAGGTGTCATTTCAAGATCCCCAAAGCGAAACACTGATCTGTCACTGTCCCAGAATAAGGTTGCAGCCTCTATGATTTTGTTGTCAGGCTGGATCTCCAAAAGAGAAGGTAAATTCCCCAAATATTTGCGGACGAGAGTCTGGTCACTGGGAGTGAAGGTCTTCCCACCAGCTTCGCAACCTTGGGTGAATGTGGGTTACCATGCCGAATTTGGGGACTTCGTGCCTCATTTTCTGCAAAATAAAGTGTTAGACCCCTACCCCACCGGACTCGACTATTTAAACCAATAATTAGCATAATGGCATTTAGTTCTCCAAATAAATGCACAGAATATGGTGTTGTCCGTTTGGGTTTCAAGGAAACCCAGTGGACTTTGCACAAGGCTATCTTAAAGAGTCATTATGCGGACAACATAACTGACTCGGCTAGGTTTGACCATGATGCATGCACAGTTAAAACAGAGTAAGGTTTCTATAGGGTGTTAGACCGGTACCCTTGAGCGGACAACTCAAGAGGGAAAGGCACGGAACCGTCGACTGGACCGCTGATCGACTGGTTTTACCGCAAATACGCCTTTGCCAAATTTAGGGGGTGATACATTGGAAGGGCGCAACCACTCATTATAAGCGTTTCTATGGTATTTGTTTGGCACGAGTGGAATATGATGTTGAAGATGCAATTACAAGAATGGAATAAATTGTCACGTATTTGCACGTTCATAAAATAATAATTACAATAATTGCTCAAAAAATTACAACGGTATTGAAGGAAAGTAGTAGATGAAAACATTAAAGAAAAAGAAACAAAAAACCAATTCAGTTTCGAATAAGGACATTAAATAAAGCAATAAAAAGCAATAAATCCACAAATAACATGAAGTGGTAAAAGCCTAAAGATTTCCCCAGCAGAGTCGCCATGCTGTCGACGCCCCCTTTTCCTCGCGAAATCGGGTTTACGACATTTGGGAAGACAACTCTATTCCCGTTTGGGATTTGGATTTTTGGATTTGAAGAGTCGTCACCTAATGATTAAGTGCATTAGGACACTAAGGGTTTTGAGTTGGAAAACCAGAGTTCGGGTAAGGGCTAGAAATTATCTCGGGGGGAAGGTGTTAGGCACCCCTCAAGATCCACTGGTGTGGTTCCCGCACAAACAACAAGTAGGCAAACAAATACAAAGGGGTTTTCACATAATAGTTGCAAGAGATTAAGGAAGTTAAAAAAACTGAATTTGATAGAGGAAGCAGTTTTGAAATCTTGAATAAAGGAAGAAATTTCATATAGTTGTAGCAAGTTAAAAGCAGTTTTAAAAAAAAAAGATGAAGTTTGGCAAAAAAAAGTAGTTGGAATTCTGAAAATAAAACGTGTAAATAAGGGAAGGGGTCCTAGGTTTATACATAATATGGATCACTCCACACAACACCCGGTAACCGTTTATACACGTGGTGTTATCGCGTGGTCATCATATCCATATCTACCCGTTCCCACCCCGTTAAGGTATTAAACGCGGAATGGTCTCGTTTACCTATTGCATGCCATTACCGCCCATTCTATCCGTCCCGGAGGCACTTAGGACCACTAATCCTAAAGGGTAGGATATTAGGCTGATTGGTTTCAAAGGATAAAAATCTAAGGCGACATACAAAACATATATTGCATGTTGGGGGAAGCATGTAGACATATAAAGGCTCATATATACCTCCTCAAACAAAACACATAAATAGCATGACTTAAACACAATTAAGGTCTCAAAAGATAGAAGTAGTTAAAACTTGGTTTTGAAAACGAAGTAGTAGCAATAATAGCACGATTCTGGGCAGAGATGAGTAACCTAGTAAATAAAATCAGAAGCTCAATAAAAGTAAGTAGGTGCATCATTTCAAAATTGTTTTCAGCAGAGTTTTGTTTAAGAAAAAGCTGGGTGAACTTCAGAAAATCAAAACAAGAATAGGAATTGCAGAGTTGAAACTTAAAGAAGTTGGTTGGTTTTAGGCTAATAGAAACACAATTGATCAGTTCTTAACGGGCCTAAGGTTTGCCTAGGCGTCGTTACACATTGCCTGATTATTTATAAAGGAATGGACACACCTATTTGATTCTGATTTATAAAGGTACGCGTGATACAGTATTTGCAGAAAAACCTTTCAAACTACTTAGCCATATTTTAACACGGTTATTGGACTAACATGAATTAACCACTGCAACTCGAACAAGTAAGAAGTCCTATGGGCAGGATATCTAATGCACATAAGAGTTCCTAAGAACATGATTTCTAATATGCCAATGCAGTAATGACAAGTTATTTGGCTTGTTGTTAATTATTTCTGGTTATTAACTGATCGTGGTTACATGACGAGCGTAATGACAGTCTGAAAATAAAGAGCCTAAAGCAGGATCTCTAATGAATGAGATGCATGACCTATACAGGTTGTCTATTGTGCAAATAAATAAATAAAATCTTATAAGCATGTTTTCTACCCATGATTTATACTAAGCATGCATAACCCTCCCCCATATTCACTATTCACCCCCAATTGTTTGTTTACAAATTATTACAAACCAGTAGCATCTGAATTACAATATTAAAGAACAGAAAAATAAGAAGCTATGCTATAGGGAGCCTTCAATCAGGCCCAATCTTCCAATCTCAAACCCCTTCGAGTTTACAGCCTTTGCCATGGTCTAGGTGCGGCAAAGCTCCCTAGGACCCCATTGGGTCCCAGGCCAATACCAGCACCTAGACATTTTAGAAGAATGCAGGACAGGTGCAGTGTGGAATACCAGCCTTGTGTGTCAAAGTTCAGTGAGCACTCAGGGGTACTCAAAGCAATGCTCACACGAAGGGGGCAGAACCTATTTTCTAAGAATAGTGTGACGTGCAGGAAGAAGTATTTAAAAAAAGAGTTTTAAGAAAACAAGGGGTTTGTTTAGAAAGAAACAACAGAAACAGTAGCATAAGATTGCATACAATGATCATGGGGAAAGGAAGCAAATAGATCACACAATGCTAAAAGGGATGCAGGTTTAATGAACAGGACTACACAGAATCAGGGGATTCAGGGGACTGGGAAGCAGCAAAGTTAGGCATGCTAATGTGTGACAACAGGACATAGGCATAGCAAATAAAATTAGGAGTAAACAAAGTCAGACTTAACATGTAAATCAGAAGACATGGTGAAGTATTAAAGCAAAGAGTCAATCACACATTGAGCAAGAGAAGCATAAGTAGAAGAAAATTACAAAGATAATGAACTGAAACAAAAATAAACACATTGGTGTGAGACTTGAAAAATTAATCAGGACATACCAGTAAAAGAGCAAAAGCAGGATGCAAAGATAAAGGAGTAGCACTATATTAGCCTTGGCTTTCAGCCGGCTAATAATAAACAGGAGCAAAGAATAGTAATAGAGCAAGAGAGCAAGAGAGAATGCAGATTTGAAAGTATTCAGTGGTGTGTAAGTCAGAGGACTGCCGTCTGTTTGTGTAAAAGACTTAGGGTATTTATAGTTGAAAGTAGGGGGGTAAAATAAGGTAAAAATCACAGAAATATGTTAATTGAAGAACTCGGAATCAATTAATGGAAGAATCACGCAAGTACTCCCATAAATTAAGGGAATCAAAATCAAACAAAAATATTCAGCACCATATAAGGCAAGTAGGAAAATCAGTGAATGAATAAATAAAGGAAAAATCGAAATTCAGTATTGCACATAGTAGCCAATTAAGACCAAATTCAGGAAAATCCTAATTAAGGAAAGGCTTAAAAGAACAGAGTACTATAGCAAACAAGGTAACAAAAACCAATTAATTCAAACGGGCGAGTAGAATGCTAGGGTTTTAAAAGAAATTTTTTGAATTACCAATCAATCAAGGAAAATCAGAATCAGTCATGTGAAGTCATGATTCTGCATTTTTAACATATAAATAGAGGTGAATGAACAAAAGTAGCGAGCAAAATTAGCTATATAGACAGAAAGGGAACAAGAGATGAACAAACACAATCACTCAGAGCTAGTGAAAACAAGTTAAGATTCAGCAGGACATATTCAAAGCATGGTGAACATGAAACATTAACAAAGATCAAGGGACATCAGGCTAACACACACAATCAAACGAAGAGCATGCTAAACACATAGAATCAGAGTAAAGAGAATCGTGCTAACACGCGTAATCACATAGAGACAAGGCCAGGAAAATTAGTCTAACACACATAGTCAAGGCAAAGAGACATGCCAACACCCATAATCAAACGAGTAAACATTTTTAGAAATTGGGTTTTTAAGCAGAGTCAAATTAAAACAGTAAGAGCATAGAAATAGGTCAGAATAAACAAAGAAAAGATTTAATCATAAAGAAAAATCAGTTGAGAGCATGCGTAAAAGAAAAAAATCAAAGAAACCCTAATTTTCAAAGAAAGTAAAAAAAAAATGATTCAAAGAAGAAGCTCTTTCAGAATAAACTCGAGAATAAGCAGAACACAGAAGAAAACATGAGAATGGCATGAGAATAGCACTGTTTTGAGAGATTCAGGAGAGAGTTAGGGTTTCAAAAGGGGAAACCCTAATAAAAGTTGAGAGAACCTGTCGAAACTTCATAGATCGTGACACATAGGGTGTGATTTCGCCTGAAATCACACCTGAGAACCCACGAGTAGCAGGGCTAGGAACCCTAGGTCTCAAATCACCATGGTCCATAAACCTCGAAGGTCCTAGAGATGTTGAACAGTTCGGCGAGAGGCCCATCGGAGCCTTGGTGAAAGGGAGTTGGCCGGAAAACAAACCAGGCGGGACTTTTTAGGGACAGATTCACATGGTGGGAGTTTTGGGGTCTCAAAAATAGAGAGAACCAGTGATCTAGGGTTTCATGGCGGTTGATGGTCGAATGGGGTGAGATTGGAGGCGGCCGGAGAGGCGGTGGAGTTCATCGGAGAAGAGAGAACCAGAAGGTTCTAGAGAGAAGGGAGAGGGAGAGACGATATAGAGAGAGAGAGACGGTCTCAAAGAAATAAGGGGTTTGGGGGGTAATTGATTTTAATTATGGAAATTAAATCTGGGCCGTTGATCTCATTTGATCAACGGCTCAGATTAGAAAAAGATTGGACCGGGTTATTTGGGGAATTGGGCTGGGTTGGTTTAAATAGGGTATTGGGACATTTAAAATCTGATAGGGGTGTGGCCAATTTGGCTATAATTGAAATAATAAGGGTTGTTTGTTAAATAGCCAATTTCCCCTTTTGTTATTTTATGAAAATAGTAAAAAATGATTTGAAAATAAATTAAAGGTACTGGGCTAATTAATAACATATAAATATTAATGTAAAAATACTAAAAGTAATTATATAATTATAAAATGTTGTTAGTTGTAAAGTAGGCTATAATTGCAATTATATGCAATTTAGCTTAAAAAATACCGAATGAATTTTTAAAAATACATAAAAATTACCTTAACTATATTTAGTATAAATATGAGAATAAAATAAATTACTCATCAAAAATGATAATTTTTTGGGAATAACTATTGATTTTATACTGTTAAAAATGGACAATAAATTGATTTTAAAACTTTCAAAAATTAGGAAAAATGCCAAAAAAACTTAGCTATGCTTATATATGCATATACATGCTATTTTGAAAGTAAAATATACAGGGAAAAATTGGGTATCAACAATGCAACCCGATCCAAATCATATAATGATGTTGCGGTGTGCAACCCGACCCCACATGTCCACCCTTATTACTCCTTGTTGCGGCGTGCAACCCTATCCCATATAATATTATTGCGGCGTGCAACCCGATCCCAATATAGGAATCAACACCAATCACAAAAGAATCCCGGCAAGGGAACAATAGTGTAACAACAATATCCCGGCAAGGGAAACGATATCATAAGCAATAACATCCCGGCAAGGGAAACAATATCATAAATAATAACATCCCGACAAGGGAAACAATATCATAAACAATAACATCACGTCAAGGGAAACAACAATATATCTCATCTCGTTTCCACAATCACTTCACAACATAAGTCTCAACTTGAGCCAATGCTCAACAATGATCAATTACCAAGAATACGTTCATAAGCCTTGTTCAACATTTATAATCATCATATTAAGCATGGACAATACATAACAGAGTCACAACAATCATAGTATAAGACTCACGGGCATGCCTGACACCAACATATAGATACTCGTCACCACACCTATACGCCGTACTCAACACTTAACACATAGCAAATAAGACCACAACTCCTATTCCCTCAAGCTAAGGTTAGACCAAACACTTACCTCAATGCCACGAACACAATCAAGCCTCAACTACCGCTTTACCTCTCGATTCCACTTCCAATTCGCTTGTATCTAGTCACAATTTACTTAACGATGTCAATAAATGCTAAATAAACCAATTCTAATGCATGAAAATAGGTTTTCCAATGATTTCCCCAAAAAGTTAAAACCTGACCCGGGGCCCACTTGGTCAAAACCCGAAGTTCGAACCAAAACCCTATCACCCATTCACCCACAAACTCAAATATATAATTTTTTTGAAATCGGACCTCAAATCGAGGTCCAAATTCCCAAAATTTGAAAATCCTAAGTTCTACCCAAAATCACCCAATTTCCCATGAAAACCCTTGATTTTGAAATGAAATCATGTAAAAAGATGTTATAGATTGAAGAAAATAAGTTAGAAATTACTTACTAATGATTTGGAGAAGAATCTTTCTTTGGAAAATCGCCCAAGAGAGTTTAGGGTTTGAAAGAGTTTGAAAAATGGATGAAATCCTGTCAAAACTCCCATTTAGCAGGTGCAGATGTCGCAATTGCGACCAGTGGTTCGCAATTGCGAACCCTGAGAATCTCTGCTACCTTCGCATTTGCGAAGGAATTGTCGCATTTGCGACGGCTGGGATTTTCTGCGGGCTTCGCATTTGCGAAGAATTGCTCGCAAATGCGAGCAAACTGGCCAGGGCATATTTTCGCAATTGCGAATAGCCCCTCGCAATTACCAAGCTGACAGGCTTCGCAATTGCGATCCCTGATCTCGCAATTGCGAGATCAGAGGCCAGCACCAGACCTGCAACCTGCAAAAATTTTCCTAAGTCCAAATTCACTTCGTAGCCTATCCAAAACTCACCCGAGCCCTCGGGGCTCCAAACCAATCATGCACGCAAGTCTAAAAATATCATACGGACTTGCTTGTGCGATCAAATCATCAAAATAACATCAACATCTACGAATTCAACCTCAAATTCATAAAATCACCCAAGAACATTGAAAGTTCCATTTTCTCAACTATAGGTCCGATTTATACCAAACCAATTCCGATTCTTACCAAATTTCACAAATTCGACTTATTTATTATTTTAAACTTGTACCGGGCTCCGGAACCAAGATACGAGCCCGATACCATCAAGAACATGCATCATTTCATTTCAAAAAGCGTTTATATTTTCCAACAAACAATTTTCTTTAAAAATTCTTTTCTCGGGCTTGGGGCCTCGGAATTCGATTCCGGGCATACGCCCAAGTCCCATATTTTACTACGGACCCTAGGGGACCGTCGGATCACGGGTCCGGGTCCATTTACCAAGAATATTGACCAAAGTCAACTTTAATCAATTTTAAAGGCCAATTTCATTATTTTACTTAGATTTCACATAAAACCTTTCCGGAAATGCGCTCGGACTGCGCACGCAAATTGAGGTGAGACAATAGGAGTTTTTTAAGGCCTCGGAACACAAATTTACTTTCAAAACAAGTGATGACCTTTTGGGTCATCACATGAAATTCTTTCATATTTTTCTTTTGGCTTTATCTAATCAACCTAAATAAGTGATCGCCTTACCACTTAAATTTAAAATTGAAGAATGTGTAATTCATAGATAACCCATATATAATATGTGTATAATCGTGTGTGGCCAGTATATCATCTATGGATATTAGCTATAAAAAGTAAACAATAAATCTGGCCAGATATTTATGAAAATATTCCATAAGATTTCGGTTTCTTGATTTTATCCATGATATGACTTCTATTATAATAATTTAAAAACTCTACTAAAATTCAAAAATTTCTTATCCTTTTATTTTTAAAATTAAATTATATTTTTAAAAATAACCCCATTTTGAAAAAAAAATTTTACATTTAAAAAAAATATTTCATGTCATACCAGTTTTTTTTTAGATATACTTTTTGTTACACTTGAAAATTGCTATAGAAACTATCAATTAGAAACCAATATCCCTCTTGTTGAATTCGAGAAAAATAACTTTTCACATAATCTAGTGATTCAAAACTGATATTCTTCAACAAAAAAATATTAAACCCTTGCAATGCTGGCTTTACTGCAGCTAAATGAAGAGGTTTCAGCTTATACCCTTCAATTCCTAGTAGGTGCTAAATTAAAATTAATGATAGCAAATGTATAGCCAAAATTTTGTTATTTGTTTGATGTCCATTTATACAAATTGACTCTTCAAACAAACGTTTTTCAAAAAGGAAAAAAATATTTTTTTTGAATATTGACTGATTTTTGTGATGGTTCTTTCTCCAGCATGTAGGTTTACTTCATTATATATGTAAGTGAACTTTTATTCAATTTTTAAACTCCTTTTTGTTATCTGAATAACCATAGACGTGTACCCTATATGTTACATTTATTTTAAAAGAAATTCGATTTATTCAAATCTAGCTATATTGTTTTAAAGAACTATAATTATAGGGTTTTAAATGTGAAAGAGTTTTATAGTTATATGGAATAGTTTTTTTTCCACAGGCGCAGTAGTATTTAAATAATCAGAAAAGATAACAAATTGCATTTATTAGCTTGTCACTTGGCTTAACCACAATGCAATTATATATGATAACTTTCTTGCTTTAATATATATATTGTCACGACCCGGATTTTCCCACTATCGGAGTCGTGATGGCGCCTACTCGTGGTAGCTAGGCAAGCCAACTTATTTACCTTCCCATCACTAAGCAATTATTTTTAACAGTTTATAGCATCAATGTAGAACATGAAATTTAATAATAATAATAGCGGAAGTCTAATTCATAAGTCTGAATCAAAATGCGGAATAGTCAACAATAGCCTCTACCCAAGATTTGGTGTCACATTACTCACGAACCACTAAGAATAAACTAAATAACAAGTACGTGAAGAAATAATAACAAGCTGTCTGTCTCGAAACAAACTAGAGGCGAACAAGTCAAAACGNGTGGTACCGGGGGGCGGTCCGTCTCGCCCTGTAGCGCAGGTCCTCGCCATCTGCGAGAGGATAGAACACAGAAATTTAGTTCACGGATCAACAAAATCGCACGACAAGAATTTCAAGAATGTGAAGTTTTCCTAAGGGTTCTGCAGCCTCTCGAGGATAAATACAGACGTCTCCGTACCGATCCGCGAGACTCTACTAAACCTGCTCATGACTCGTGAGACCTAGTAACCTAGGCTCTGATACCAACTTGTCACGACCCAATTCCCACCCGGTCGTGATGGCGCCTCTCGTGAAGACAAGGCCAGCCAACATGAACAATCAACACTGCTTTTAACAATTTCTTAGCATAAACAGGTTTAAACCATAGATACTGATTAATCATAAGTGCGGAAATAAACGTAACATAACGGGGAAAAACCATCCCAAACTCAGCCCGATGATCGGGGTGTCACAAGTCATGAGCTACTACGGAGTTGATGGTACTACTACAAGTCTGGAAACATAGTCTAAAGATGATTAAAAATATGCAAAAGATAAGGAAGAAACGGGGCTGTGGACGTCAACAGCTACCTCGTCCCTCCTAGTCCGCCTGGTGTGGAAGGAAATCAGCGCTCAGGTACGAACTCAACTGTGCCTGTCTCTGCACACATGGTGCAGGAAGTAATGTGAGTACTCCGACCCAGTGAGTAATAAAAATAAATAACGACTGAGAACATAAAATCCCACAAGGGCACAAATAATGCTATCTCAAGCAGCAACATCAGATAAACAGTAGAAACCAGTGAAATATAGTAAGAAAAATCTTTTTGAAAACAATCAATAAAACAAGTATGCTCAAGTATGGTCAGCCATTGTTACCTGACCGGTCAGCCATTGTTACCTGACCAAATGCGTATTACACTGCAATTGTTACCACCGGTCAGTCATTGTTACCTGACTGGTCAGTCATTGTTACCTGACCAAACACGTATAACAGTGTCATTGTTACCACTGTTCAATATTTAATCACTCTAGATGGGTACCCGCGCTCATTGTGGGTGTGCAGACTCCGGAGGGGCTCCAACAGCCCAAGCGCTATTCAGATGTGTGTGCAAAATTTCAGATGATTCGGAGGTGATTTGGTTGGGTTTTTGATCGAATGCGTGTTTCGGAAGTTTTGGAAGAACTTAGGCTTGAATTCGATGAGAATTGATAATTTTAGTGTTGTTGGATGTGTTCTTGTGATTGGAACAAGTTTGAATAACGTTGTAGGATGCATTGGTATTTTTCGTTGAGGTCCCGGGGGCCTCGGGGTGAGTTCGGACGGTTAAACGGAGAGTTTTGGATTTTTGCATGTTGCTAAGTCTGCTGGTATCTGGTATTTTCGCACCTGCGGTTGTGGGACCGCAGGTGCGGTCACGCAGAAGCGGAGGTGGAACTCGCAGAAGCGAAAAGGGACTTAGGCAGTTTCCGCAGAAGCTGAAGTGTGGACCGCAGAAGCGGTTCTGCTGGTGCGAAATTGGAGCCGCTGAAGCGGCCGGGGATTTTAAAGAGGAAACCGCAGAAGCGGTGTAGTGACCCCAGAAGCGGTCCCGCATAAGCGGAAACGAGACTGCAGAAGCGAGATGACTGGGCAGATTTATTTAATTTCATCTTCGCGAATTTTTGAAGGGTTTCACATTTTTAACTCGGACTTGGAGAGTTTTTGGGCGATTTTGAAGAGGGTTTCAAGGGCTTTGATCAGGTATGAACTCTTGGACTTAAAAACATGATTCCATGGTGTAAATACATGGATTAGAGCTGAAAACTTAAGAAATTAAAGGTAAAAAATGGTGGTTTAGGGCTTGAACCTAAGAGAGCTTAAACTAGGGATTTGAGGGGTCAAATGGACTCCGAATCTTGTGATTTTGATATTAATAGACTCGTGGTGAGATAAGGAACCCGTTGGTGTAAGAATTTCTGAGTTTCGAGGAGTGTGTAGACATGTAATTTTTGACCCTCCCCAAGATTTTTCATATTTTAGCATGTAAATATTTAATTTAGGCCTAATAGCGCTATTTCAATTAATTTTGACGCTTTTACTTTATTTTATTACAAGAAAAATGAAAATTACAAAAAAATATTTTAGTTTATGTATTTTCCATAAATTTTTAAAAAAAAGTACAAAATAGTACCTTATTTTTATCTTTATATAATTTCGAAAAACACAAAAATAGTTTCATGTTTAGTTTAATTAATTAGGATTAGTTTCGCATTGTGTAGTATTTTTATCTTATTTTAAAAGGAGTCAATTAAGGTATTGGATCACAATTTTAAGAGTTTTAGAGCCCAATTCTAGGTCCAATTCGGATTAGTCCATTAAGCCTAGGGACCCTTCTAGACTCTTCTTTAGGATTAAAAAAATATATAAAGACCCTAAGGACTTAACACAAAAAACCTAGGGACTAATGGGCAAAATACACAAAAATACACCTAAACCTAGACTCTACATACAGAGGAATGCCTAAAATCTAAAGGGGATGGACACTAAAGAAAGACAGCCGCAGACATAGAGCCCCACCTCCTCCTTCACGTCATCTTCTTCGACTTCCCCCCTCCCCACTCGGATTGTGACCTTCTTCAGCGTCTCACCCACCTCCATCGCCAGCCTCTAACCTGCCGAGCACCATCTCCACAAAACCACCTCCCACTCACCAAAGCCCCCCCCTGAACCCCACCAGCGAGCCCACCTTCAAAACCGCCGGAAACCAGCCCCGTGAACCACCAAAAAGTGCAGCAACAAAGCAGATGCGAACAGCTTCAGAAACACCCTCAAATCTGTCCCTGAAACCCGCTCCAAAATCACCCTTTAACACCATGGAACAGCCCCAAGGTCTTTCGAAAATCCAAGCCGTCGTTGAGGTGGTCGTCGTCCGAGATTCTGTTGATGAGGTCGACGACGTTTAGTTCTAGTTCTAACGAGTTGCTCTAAGTTGAAGGATGATGGTTATCATCATATCAAATAAATACTTTGCTTTGCAATACTAAAGGTCTTTTTCTTGTGTTTATTTTATCTCATATTTATTTTACTAGTTTGGTGAAAGATATGGTTTAATTTTTGCTACTCTGTATTGGTTTTCCTTCAGTCCGTCGTCTTAATAGGGTTGTCTGTTTCTTTGAGATTACTATCTCTATTTTACTTCCTTCATGCCTTTGCTAAAATGATTAGATACACTTTTATTAATCTTAAGTTGATTCAATTGAGTCATATGTCTGACGTAATTGTTGTAGTGTTTATGTGGTTAGTTTTCGTCACAGTAATAGTGAGCTTTTAATTCCAGTGTGCACATATAGAAATCAGTGATTGAAAGATTTGGAGACATAGAGTGATTTTATAGTTTTAAGCCTTTGGTTCTATGTGATTATTTAATAGCTTCGATGAGCCATTAGTTCGTACATTATGTCCACTCATTTAATTATCTATAATCTATGCCCTCACTTAATTAATCTTGTATAAATCCTTAGAATTCGAGGTGTGCCATTTAGCAAATTCCATGGCCCTCGCAAAGTGCAAACGCGTAGTTTCTTTAGGCGCGTATTTTAATAATCTACCTTCTTAAACTCGGGTGCACATTCATGTGACCCAAATCCAAATCTCAACGATGTTAAAATATGTCAAAAACCACGGGTGCATTTATGTGACGTGGTTCGAGACGTATTCTTAATAACGTTGCAATTCTCTTAAAAATAATAATAATAAAAGCGGTTCAAAGTTAAAAGCACATAGATTAAAACATGTACTAAAATCAAACAAATAAGCCAAATATGAACAGTTGAGCGACGTGCAGAACCAACGGAACCCGAGAATGCCTAACACCTTCTCCCGGCGTTAACAGAATTCCTTACTTGGAGTTCTGGTTCGCGGACTGTTAACAGAGTCATAATTCCTCGGTTCGGGATTCAAGATAAACTGGTGACTTGGGACACCAAAAAGCCAAACTTATCCCAAGTGGCGACTCTGATTTTTTTTAAAAATAAATCCCGTTTCGATTGTCACTTCAAGTTGGAAATAAACTCCCTTTATCATACCCTCTTCTGCGGGTGTAGGAAAAGGAGGTGTGACAGCTCTGGCGACTCTGGCTGGGAACAAAAACCAGAACTTTGGTTCAGGGTTCAGAGTTCGAGCTTAGATATATTGTTGTATTTGGCTTTATCTGAATTTTCCTTACCTGTTTCATGCTAAATGTGCAAAACGTTGCTTTTTACCGCTTTGATATTATCTGAACTGTATATAAACTGTGCCGAAACCCTTTCTCTTCTCACCTCCGGGGATGTGCTTACTGGTTGAGACTTCCCTATTCTGTTAGTGTCAATACCCTGAAATAAGAAAGAGGCCGACAAGTTACTAAGCCGGATGGCCTTTTGGTTCCCGCGTACGTAGCCCCCTCCTCGACTCGAGTTGTCCGCTCGGGTACACAGTCTAGAACACATACCCCGGTTTGAACCCTAGAAGAACTTGACTTCATGCCGGATCCCTAGTAGGAACGCTTATCTGCATCACGTGCATTCTGACTTAGGGGACTCAACACAGGGTTTGGGTCCGTCTAGGACAGGTGTACCCGGAATAATGGACCATCCTGATGCATCCTACTTGAGTGCATTTATCTGTTTTGGACTCCATGCTGACCGCTTTGAATATTGGAAAAAACCAAAGAGAGAGAAAAGAGAAAATAGCAGTGTGGAGAGTTAAATTACCTATACTAGAAAAAAAAAATCAATGGCCAAAGTAGTGCCGAAATGCTGCCGGTTTTGAGAAATGAAAGAAAAAGAAGAAAAGTAGTTTTTTGTTTGCCAGTGGAAAAGAAAAACCAAAAAGAGTTTTATTTTCAAATTAGTTCTTTTATTTGCCACTAAAAAAGAAAATAAATAAAAAAGAACCTTGCTTTTAAGAAAAGTGAATTTGCCAGCAAAAAAAAAAAAGAAAAAAAAAAGTTTTTATTTTCAAATTAGGGGTGTTTTCAAAAATAGTTAGATTTATGGGCCCGAACTTACGCTGGTTTGATTCTCACCGGATATGAAGATACGTAGGCAATCCTCATCGGGTCCAACTTCCCCTTTTTCAAATGGCCAAAAAAAGAAATGCCAAATTTTTTAATTTCGTTCATGAATAAGTCGAGGTGCCGCCATTTTGTTTAAAATAAGCCGAATGTCCCCAAAAAGGGCCCGGAAGGTTGTTTTTGCAAGAACAGCCACCCTGAGTCAGTTTCAACGGTTAGCAGGCACAGCCTTAAATCTTCTCCCCGAAAGTGCTGAAAGGCCGTAACTGCAAAACGGCCGTTTGTTTTAATATTGGAAATTTGAACAAAAATAGTGTCATTTTTTTTCCTTTTAGGTCAAAATAAGTGAATTAAATCACCTTAATAAATGTGCAGGATGAGCACGGTTCAAAATAAGAAGGTACTTGCATATAGGCCCGAGGCGAGACCGAACGATGTCCGGCCGGGCAACGAGCTTTGATGTATTCATGAATTGTCTTTTGAGTCCGTATTTCCTTTCTTACCAGAGTTTGTCTTTGAGTCTGTATTTTCCTTTTCTACTAGAGTTAGTCATTTGAGTCTGTATATTCCTTTTCTACTGGAGGTTTGTATTTCCTTTTCGTTACAATAGTCAGTCAGTTGATTGAGTCTGTATTTTCGCTTAAAAATCGGAATAGGGATGGTGGAGTCTGTAGTTTTTTTCTGCATTAGAGTCCTGTTAATTGTTTAATCCTGTCAGTTTTGAGTCTTATGTAATAGACATATTTGCTATCAATAAAATTGAAAATCCCAAAAAAATATTTTGCTTCTACTTTACATTTATTCTGCAAGAACTTACGCTTCGGTCTGATTCACGCTAACGCGGGGTCGTGATACGTAGGCAATCTCCATTAGGATTCGACCGTAACTAAATGAAAAAGGGGAGAAACAAGAAAGGAACACGAAAGGAAAGAGGTAAAAAACAAGAAGGAAGGAAAACAAAAGAGGGAAAGAAAAACAAAAAGAAAATAAGAAACCAAATAAGAGCAACAAGAGAAAATAAAAAGGGGAGCAAAGAAAGAAAAGAGCGGAAAAACAATTTTGAGGAAAGGAGCGAATAGGAACAAAGGAAATCCAAGGCAAAAGAAAAAAGAAAAGAGGAAAAATAAGAGAGAAAGCAAAAAGAAAAGGGGAAAGGCAAGAAACAAACAATGGAAAACACGAGAGAGACATGAGAGGAAAGGCATGGCAAATAAAGGAAAAAATGAAAAGGCCCGGGATGACGCATTGCGACTGATCAAAAGCATAATAGGAACTGTTAACTGCCTAGGCGCATTCATTCTCCGAATGTCGCGGTACCGAATGTGTTAAATGCACCTTATGCCTACGTGATGGTTTCATTTTGTCATGTCATTCCAGAAAGGTGGTTGGTTTGTTGGTTTTAAAGTGTAACTCTGCTTCACAACACAAGGACAAGAAGTAAACGGCCAAACAACAAGAGAACTGAGTGGTTGAATACCGGTGTTCGACAACAGTTTGACGTGGAAGGATAATGGTTGGTTGAAAGAGGTTGCGGATGCTGAGACAACACATACAGAAATGTATCAAGCCTGGATGACTGAGAAGGCGCCACTCGCCGCCCACCATCAATTTTCCCGGACGCCTACCTTTACCCAAAACTCCCAACACAATGCCGGATGATCCCTCCATATTCTCCAGATTACACCGCTTATCGCACACTCGCCCAAACTACACCCTAGTAAGTCATCGCTATCCTCTCAATCACTTTTCCCTAATTATTTGCCTGCCTTCATATCCGTTACCCCCAGACAATGAACATCCACTCAACGCAACAGTAATGCCCGATTTCACCTTTCAGAGGGTTGACCAAGAAGGTCCTTGATCCAATACCAAAAGAGTCCCAGAGACGAGCAGATATTCATAGTAGAAATGAAATGGGTTACGGGAAGAACAGGGCGGAGAAGGGTATCCAGGGAAAATTGACATAGCACAGAGCTGTCCTTTAAGGGACAAGCGAAGAGTGGTAAGAAGGCCGAGGGGGCATGAACTTGCAAAAGGACCGTTTGCCATACATGACACCCGCCTGCCCGCAGGATATCAAAGTACCGACTTTAACTTGTACGATGGGCGTGAGATCCGGTAGCCCACCTGAGGAACCTATGCCACGAAATGAGGATTGTTGGAGAGAAAGATGACGTGATGATGGCATATTTCAGTAAAAGCCTAACTGGGGCAGCTTTGGATTGGCATGGTCGTCAAAATATCGATGGATGGCTTACATTGGGCGACATGGCTCAAGACTTTGTCCGATACTTCAACGCAAACCAAGTGTTACCCCAGCCCGCACCTTGCTATCTAAGATGGAAAAGAGGCCGGAGGAAAGCTTTAATGAATTTGGGCTCAGATGGAGGGAGCAGGTTGCTCGAGTCAGTCCCCCGATCAGCGAAGAAGAAATGGGTAAGCTTTTTCTACAAGCCCAGGGACCCACCTACTATAGTCATTTGATTCCGGCCTTGGGTAAGCCTTTCAATGATGTGTTAAAAATGGGGGAGCTAGCGGAAGAAGGAATCAAGTCAGGCAAAATCGTGAGTCAAGCCAGTCAGAACGTACCAGTAAGTTTGGTTGGAAGAAAGAGGAACAGAAAGGACGATCCAATAGGCTTTCCTGATCAACACTTCCGGCCTCGACATCGTCCCTGTGGTTATCCTTGTGCATTAGATGACCGTCCTCGATGCTACTTCTCCCCACAGAAATCCCAAAATCGCACATCACACTCTCAGTACCCAGCTCCTCAGAATGCCCGTCTACCCCCGCGAGCTTCCCAAAAACACCCCGGCTCAGGTTTCCGGCCCAATCCGGCATTTAAGAATGAGAGGTTACGAAAGAAGAAAGACTTCACTCCGTTGGGAGAATCATACGCCAGTCTGTTTCAGCGGTTAAGGACACTGGACATGTTGAAGCCGATTCAGGCAAAAGTGCCAAACCCTCCTCCAAAGAAGTTCAATCCTTCTCAACAGTGCGCATA
>NW_017675458.1:0-11787 GCF_001879085.1 Nicotiana attenuata | reverse complement strand
AAAAACTGTTCCATTGATCACTTCGGTTTGATTTCGAGTTTGAGCGATTGATTTTTGGTCTTTGGTTTAATATTTGTTGGGTTGGAGATTCAGAAAAACTTACTGCATTTGAATTTGAGTCAATTTTGGTGTATTTGAGCTATCTGGTTGACTTTGGCTTGTTCGAGGCCTATTTTGGTCCAGTCTGGTTCATCTTCATTGAAACTAGTTGCTGTTTGGTTGGAGTTCAATTTTTGGGTCAAAAATTTCAGCTCAAAGTCACTGTTAGAAAAAATATTGCTGTTGACCACTGTGTACTGCTGCTGACTCTCTTCTTCTTTTCTATTGCCTTATAACTCCAGGTACACATTTGAATTCGCATTGATGTAGATTTGAATTGGATGAAATGAAAAGTATTCACCAGATCTGTGCTCGCTGGATTCTCCTAGATTTGTGAATAAATAGAGCTAGTTGATGTGTAGTTATCTTGCACTAGTTTATTTGGTTTGTATTAACATGACTATGGACTGTATAACTAGGACTGTTTTGGACTGCTTCTGAATCGTTTTTGGACTGTGTTGAATCCCATAACGATGAGATACAATGCTCGGTGATAGTGGATCATACTGTTTTAAATTGATAGCTTAAGTAATAAATCTAATCTAGATTGCGTTTTGGTTAGGTAATAAATCTAATCTGGACCGTGAAATCTGTTTAGGCTTGTAAGGACTCCATGTTTGAGTCCAGAGCATTTGAGTTTGTGAATCTGGGCTCATGACCAGGCCCAGGTCAGACAGCCCTACGGAAATGTGATTTGGGCTTTAACTTTGGACCTTGATTTTGTTTATGAAAAGAGCAATATCACTGCTGCTCTGTGTGGGGCTGAGTTCCCGTGGGCTCATGAATTGTTTGGTAATTGGCTTGCTAATAATTAATTGGTAGGTCATTCAAAAGTTGTTGGGCTCCTATCCGGCCCAGACTGGGCAGCCTATTGTCGACTGGACCATCAGTTTATTTAGGGGCTCGACTAGCCCATCTTGTTTTAAATAATTAAAAATCTCTTGTAAAACCATTTAGGGAAACGTTAATTAGTTTAGAGACCTCTTAAGTAGAATAAATTGAGGCGCGCCAAGCCAGATAAAATCTCAAATGCTGGGCCCCCGTTCAAATATTTCTTTAAAAAAAAAAAACAAACCATTAGCATCCGAGGCGTGCCATTTAGCAAAATTTCATGGCCCTCGCAAAACCAAAACGCGTAGTTGCTTTAGGCGCGTACTTTAATAATATTACTTCCCTAAATTCGGGTGCACATTTGTGTGACCCAAATCCAAATCTCAACGAAGTCGAAATGTGTTAACAATCATGGGTGCACTGGTGCGACGTGGTTCGAAACGCATTTTCACGATGTTGTAATTCTTATTAAAAAAAAAAATAACAACGGTTTACTAATAAAAGCACACGAGTTAGAACATGTTTTGAAATCAGATAAAATCAGATACGACAGTTGAGCGACCGTGCTAGAACCACGGAACCCGGGAATGCCTAACACCTTCTCCCGGGTTAACAGAATTCCTTACTCGGATTTCTGGTTCGCAGACTGTTAACAGAGTCATAATTTCCTCGGATCGGGATTCAACCGGTGACTTGGGACTCCATTAATATCCCAAGTGGCGACTCTGAAATCTTAATAATAAATCCCGTTTCGATTGTCCTTTAAGTGGGAAAACTCCTTTATGCCCTAGCGGGTGTAGGAAAAAGGAGGTGTGACAGCTCTGGCGACTCTGCTGGGGATCGAACCCAGAATCTCTGGTTTCGTAGAGCTGTCACACCTCCTTTTTCCTACACCCGCGGAAGAGGGTATGATAAAGGGAGTTATTTCCAACTTAAAGTGACAATCGAAACGGGATTTATTTTTAAAAAAAAATCAGAGTCGCCACTTGGGATAAGTTTGGCTTTTGGTGTCCCAAGTCACCGGTTTATCTTGAATCCTGAACCGAGGAAATTATGACTCTGTTAACGGTCCGCGAACCAGAACTCCAAGTAAGGAATTCTGTTAACCCGGGAGAAGGTGTTAGGCATTCCCGAATTCCGTGGTTCTAGCACGGTCGCTCAACTGTCATATTTGGCTTATTTGTTTGATTTTAGTACATGTTTTAATCTATGTGCTTTTAACTTTGAACCGCTTTTATTATTATTATTTTAAGAGAATTGCAACGTTATTAAAATACGTCTCGAACCACGTCAACATAAATGCCTACCCGTGGTTTTTGACATATTTTAACATCGTAGAGATTTGGATTTGGGTCACATGAATGTGCACCCGAGTTTAAGAAGGTTGATTATTAAAATACGCACCTAAAGAAACTACGCGTTTGCACTTTGCGAGGGCCATGGAATTTGCTAAATGGCACACCTCGAATTCTAAGGATTTATACAAGATTAATTAAGTGAGGGCCATAGATTATAGATAATTAAATGAGTGGACCATAATGTACGAACTAATGGCTCATCGAAGCTATTAAATAATCACATAGAACCAAAGGCTTAAAACTATAAAATCACTCTATGTCTCCAAATCTTTCAATCACTGATTTCTATATGTGCACACTGGAATTAAAAGCTCACTATTACTGTGACGAAAACTAACCACATAAACACTACAACAATTACGTCAGACATATGACTCAATTGAATCAACTTAAGATTAATAAAAGTGTATCTAATCATTTTAGCAAAGGCATGAAGGAAGTAAAATAGAGATAGTAATCTCAAAGAAACAGACAACCCTATTAAGACGACGGACTGAAGGAAAACCAATACAGAGTAGCAAAAATTAAACCATATCTTTCACCAAACTAGTAAAATGAATATGAGATAAAATAAACACAAGAAAAAGACCTGTAGTATTGCAAAGCAAAGTATTTATTTGATATGATGATAACCATCATCCTTCAACTTAGAGCAACTCGTTAGAACTAGAACTAAACGTCGTCGACCTCATCAACAGAATCTCGGACGACGACCACCTCAACGACGGCTTGGATTTTCGAAAGACCTTGGGGCTGTTCCATGGTGTTAAAGGGTGATTTTGGAGCGGGTTTCAGGGACAGATTTGAGGGTGTTTCTGAAGCTGTTCGCATCTGCTTTGTTGCTGCACTTTTTGGTGGTTCACGGGGCTGGTTTCCGGCGGTTTTGAAGGTGGGCTCGCTGGTGGGGTTCAGGGGGGGGGGGGGCTTTGGTGATGGGAGGTGGTTTTGTGGAGATGGTGCTCGGCAGGTTAGAGGCTGGCGATGGAGGTGGGTGAGATGCTGAAGAAGGTCACAATCCGATGGGGAGGGGGGAAGTCGAAGAAGATGACGTGAAGGAGGAGGTGGGGCTCTATGTCTGCGGCTGTCTTTCTTTAGTGTCCATCCCCTTTAGATTTTAGGCATTCCTCTGTATGCAGAGTCTAGGTTTAGGTTTATTTTTGTGTATTTTGCCCATTAGTCCCTAGGTTTTTTGTGTTATGTCCTTAGGGTCTTTATTTTTTTTTTTTAATCCTAAAGAAGAGTCTAGAAGGGTCCCTAGGCTTAATGGACTAATCCGAATTGGACCTAGAATTGGGCTCTAAAACTCTTAAAATTGTGATCCAATACCTTAACTGACTCCTTTTAAAATAAGATAAAAATACTACACAATGCGAAACTAATCCTAATTAATTAAACTAAACATGAAACTATTTTTGTGTTTTTCGAAATTATATAAAGATAAAAATAAGGTACTATTTTGTACTTTTTTTTTAAAAATTTATGGAAAATACATAAACTAAAATATTTTTTTGTAATTTTCATTTTTCTTGTAATAAAATAAAGTAAAAGCGTCAAAATTAATTGAAATAGCGCTATTAGGCCTAAATTAAATATTTACATGCTAAAATATGAAAAATCTTGGGGAGGGTCAAAAATCACATGTCTACAGAGTGGGCCCGGGGCTCGGGTTTTGCCAATTTCGGGATTTTTAATATTTTTTGATTGTTTTCGATTGGGTATTGTTCCTTTGGCATATTCTGACGTATTCGATGTGGTTTTGGTCAGATTCGACGCACGTGGAGGCCGATTTGAGGGGCAAAGGCGTCGCGAGCTAGAGATTTCGCCGGTTCGAGGTGAGTAATGATTGTAAATGATATTATGAGGGTTTGAAACCCCGAATTGCACATCATAGTGCTATGTCGAGGTGACTTGCACGCCGGTTAACGGGCGTGGGGTAGAGCACCGTTGGGGATTATGACTTAGTCCATCCCGATTAATGATTTTACCACGTATTTGATTGAAATCAGTTTGCTATCATCATTATTTGGGCTGAATGCCATGTTTGGGCTTCGTGCTAACTATTTGAACCCTTCGGGGATTGTTGTTGATAATTCCTCACTGATTTAATTATATATATTTGAACTCAGTCATGTTATTTCCTACTGTTTTCAAAACTCAGCCATGTTCACTCAGTTTTAATACTCAAATGATATTTAAATGATGTTTTGGACTGAGAAACACTGTTTTATTGTTGCCCGAATGGCTTATGTGATTTTTGTTGACTGAGTAAGGCCGAGGGCCTGTATTGTGAGGATACTTATGGATCGGGCTGCAGGCCGCAGCAGTGTTATACTGTTATTGATATGAGTCTGAGGGCCTAGTTTGATGCCACGAGATGGCTTGATATTGCGCTTGGGCCGTAAGGGGCCCCTCCCGGAGTCTGCACACCCCCAGTGAGCGCTGTCGATGATAAACGGAGCGGGCTGCACGCCGCAGCGATATGTGGAGCGGGCTGCACGCCGTAGCGGTACCGGTACTGTTTGATGTGTTTACCTTATTTCATTGTCTGCCATTATATGCTGTTTGTGCTACTTCTTACAATATTTACCTGTTGCTCTGGTATTAACTGATAACCGAGTGTGGTGCCCGAGAGGCGAACTTCTGTGCTTATCTGCACTATTTGTTTTGTATTCAATTGCATAATTGTTGAAAAAGTCATTTTCAAAAGAGGTTTTAAACTGAGCTAAGATATTTCTAAAGGTTTTACAGCTTCACTGCTTTCTCTCAAAGGTTTTTTTTTTCACTATCCCTATATAGCATGGTGGTTTGCTTTACGTGATTTCTTACTGCTCAGTTGTTATTTACCCTTATTACTCACTGAGTTGGAGTACTCACTTTACTCCCTGCACGTTGTGTGCAGATGTAGGTATTTGTTCACCCGATGGCGGGTTTTGAGCTGATCGGAGGCTAAGTTATCAGAGTTTAGCGAGGTGACTGCCAGCGTTCGCAGCACTGCATTTCTTCCTTTTTGTTTATCAGTCATATTTTGTATATTTCAGGCCCTGTAGTTGTAATTGTACTCTAATAGATGCTCGTGACTTGTGACACCCCGATTAGGGTTGTGTTGGGCTGTATTTCCGCTAATTAAGAGTATTAAGTCATATTTAAACTTCTTATGAACTGTTTAAACTATTTTAAAAGGATGAATTGGGTTTAGTTGGCTGGCCTTGTCCCCACGAGAGGCGCCATCACGACCGGGTCCGGGTTTGGGTCGTGACATTTACCTTTAAACAACAAAATTACCCCTTTTCTTCTATATAGCATTGGGCCAAATGAACCATTTCGTGGCCCATTTTTAATAATAATTCAGCTAGCCCATACTTTTAGTAATGCCAGATGGGCCAATAATTTTCTAGTCCACTAGCTTCTCATTCTCTAATGAATCATTAAACTAGCTCAGTGCCTTGCAGCTACCCTTTTTTGTAAATTGATACGTTGGCCCGACTTTATATATATATATATATATATATATATATATATATATATATATATATATATATATATATATATATATATATATATATATATANTGATTCAGCTTGAAAAGAAACTCTTGAAGTTCCTTCCACGCGTTTGTATGCGCGCATGAGCGCTCAATATCATATGTGCCTTGATGGCTTGTGATTAGTCAATCGAGGGGCGAGATGTAATCTCTGTGAGTTTATGTTGGGCCAGTCTAGAGGACTTGAGGCCGGATCTTTACCTATGGCTTGAGCACCGAGATGCTGATTGTATGAGCAAGTGTTTTGAGCTTATATGCTCGGTATAGTCACTATTAGCGGGAATGGCAGTTGGATATCCAGGTGATGAGTACATTAGTCCTGCGAGATGTATCTATAGGACTTGGTAGTGACGAAGAAGTCTGCTGAATAATAGATGAACTGTTAAGTGTTCGATTCCTATTGTGATTTGATGTGTAGCCCGAGTTGTGGGCGCGTGAAGAATCATTTCGTGTCTCCTAGTTAGGGAGTGAAGTGCATTCCATATGGCGGTATGAGTCCAGACTCAGGAACATTAAGTGGCTGTGTAATGTGTATGACGATGGAAGGTATACGGAAATGTTACATTGAGGCGAAGCAGGTGGGTTATCTCCTGCGGGGTGTTATTAAGTGGTATGATCCTTATGTGTATGTTAGAAGGTCTCATGTGTAATTGAAGGGTAAGTGTTGAAATTTGAGATTTCGGATTGCTTTAGAGAGTGGGCTTAACTGCTGCGGGAATGAATGCGAGAATTGCAGAAGAGTTACAGTACGGGGTGATCTGTGTTTTCACAACTTATAAATGATTTGAGTTTAATCTCACTATGTTATTGTGGCATCAATAAAGTAAAAGTGTTATGAGTTGTTGGGAGTGTTTTGATCCATGGCTTCGAGCCAAGTTGGGGAGTTCGCTATTGATTAGCTAATTGTACGGTTATGTGCTATGTTGGTTCCGGTTTGAGGCATGCTGGCGAATCAGTTCTGGTTGCGGAAATTGAGCCGAGGATGGCACGAATGAAGGAAAATTTTGATAAAGGTTACATGGTGCTTCGTAGATGTGTGAGAATCACAGGATGTCTTAAGCTGTTGTTGGTAAGGAATGCTCGGTGCATGGAGCAGGAAAATGTTTGTTTGTATTGAGATGAGGTCATATCCTGCGGTGTCAGAGTGCTAAGGAGGCACGGGTGGTTAAGTTCGTTTGATCAGGTAAATTGCAGTTCGAATAAGAAGTAAATGACTCTCGAGAATGGTTTTAATGTGTTCAAGATTCTACATGTAACAATCAGGTGTCTTAAGGTTGTGTATGTGGTTAGAGACTGTGTTTTCATTGGAAAATGTCAAGACTTGTGGTATTTTTATGTTAATTATGGGATTCTATGTATTAGTATCAGGAAGATAAAGGTAACGGACCTAGATTCGCAGGAAGTTCTTCAGAGTAAAGCATTCTGGAATGTGGTGTTTCTGGGAATACTTGAGGGAGTACTCAGTGGCCTATGTGTCTTAGACAGTGTGGTCTTGTGCTTGGGTCTCATGTAGTGAGCCTGGGTTGAGGAACTGTGGTGCTACAGCAAGGGGAAATATCAAGTTGATGATGAATCAAAAGGGAAATTAGATAGATGGAATAGCTTGATAGTAGACCGAATCGGTATGGTAAGGATATGATTAATTCTTCGTATGTGTTCGAGGTAATGAGCCCTTACAAGTATTTTGCCGCAATGCTCTTGGGTTTTGATGGCTTGCTTAGCTTGGTCGAGTTAGAAGGATTCTGTCCTGGCAGTTTAATTTATGCAAACGGAATTGAGAGAGTTCTTGTTGATTTCTACCATAGTTGAAGAGGTGCATTTTCTACGAATATGAGAGACATGGAATGTGTAATGATTTTTCTTCTAGTTGGGATCAATAGAAGTTCTTGACTAGTTGAGTGCGTAGATGTCTGTGGCTCGGAAGGGAGATAAAAGTTTTCCTGCTATCCTTGGATGGTATGGTATATGCGGTATGTTGTGGAGGATCGAGATTTGCGTGTACGAGGTTTCAGTTCAGTTCTGAAAAGAAGTTCATAAAACTCTTAAGGAAATGGTGCTGCTAATTGGAAGCGATTTGACGAGAGTATATGTCTCAGAAAAAGGGTAATGTGATTAAACTGATGATACTTCGGTAGTATTGCGACATTTTCTTGTTGGATCAACTGGTGGTATTCGGGTTTGCTTGGTGGCACAGGAAATTTTAAAGTATCTATCGTGGAGTGATGGGGTATTTAAGGTGTGGTATGCGTTCGGACGGCAAAAATTGGGATCAGGTATGATGATTCGTGTGCTATATGGAGTTGGATACTGGGAGTTCTCATATACAGGTTATCTCGTGGTTGTGGATCATGTGTATTCGGCACCGTTTAGCGGCAATCTGGATTTGGAGGCTCGAGTGGATCTTTATTTGCTGGTATGTTAGATTTTGGATGTGATGTTGAAATTCAGACTGGTTGTCTTAGTGTTAGGTGATTCTGAACTATTACGCTGCGGGGTATGCCGGAAATGCCACGGGTTGAGTGGCAAGGTGCATTGGATTGTGTTCTTGCAGAGTGGTTTATATTTCAAGGACCCAGCGGACGGCCGGGAAGGATTGCTTTTCTTAATTGGGCCTTCATGATGGATATCAGTGCAGAGGTTTCTACCATTGGTTCTGTTCCGGTGTTAAGGGACTTTTCGGATGCGTTTCTTGTGGCTGGGCATGTCGCCGGGCGAGGTGGTGGATTTTGATATTGATTTGGTGCCGGGCACCGTATCGTACGGCTCCGGCAGGAGTTATAGTAGTGGAAGGAGCAGCTTCAGGCTTTCTTGGTAATGATTTCGTTGGTAGGCCGATGTGGATACGTGTTTAGCTTGAGTTGGCTTGGTTGGCCCCGAATTGTATTGTTGAGGGATAGGTTGATTCGATCGTTATTGAGCTTGTTAGTGATCTAAGGAGAGCGATGAGTTGCTTTTTGGTGTTGTGAGACATTATGATTTGTTGGTTATGGGCACATGTGGTGCAGTTCTATTGGGGATTCATAGTGAGAGTCGAGCGGGAAGAGTAATTGGGTATTGCTCGGTAAATGGAGTATGGGTTATGACCTATCGGGTTGCGTGGCGTATGTTATTTGTTTCACCGTGGGTGTAATAAATTGCTTTGGTTCCAGACATCAAAATTGTGCGTGGCTGTCGATTTTGAGCATAGTGATTGAGGTGTTTCATGTGTAACAGTGTTTGGATAGGATCGTGCATTGTAACGAGGCCACGTGGAGATATGACCTTTCGGGGTAGATGCAGGTGTTCTATTTCTATGATGTGAGACGGGGTCTCAGCCTTGTGTTGTGATGGTGCTGATGAGCTTGAGGTATAGCTCTCTCGTTTGAGTCATTTTTTTATGATTTGAGTATGTTCAGACCGTTTCTTATTAGCGCGCGTATTATGCAAGTTGTGGCTTAGGCCTGTATTGAGGTGTCATAGCACCAGAGTGGTGTGTTGGATTCGAGGTGAGCGTTGGGGTCACTAATGAATACGAACGAATTTAATTTTAGCTTGTTGGAAGGATAATATCGAGGTTCGGCTCGGAATCTGCTGTGGTATTAGTAAAAAGGTAAGTGGCTTCATGAATGGTTGATCTGAGAAATAGTTACGGTTTATTGCGTGTTTCATTTATCGTTGGCAGTATATGAAAGTGTTGGAATAAGACCTTAGTTGATAAGAGGTTTTCTACCGGTATTCGGGTGTTGTGGGCAACTGCTGTGAATAGAAGCTATCGTTTCGAGTGTTTGAGTTAGGTGGTATATCATATGATTGCGCCTGAGGTTGCAGGTATGGGTTATTACAGCCGGTTCGGGCTTATTATGAATAAAGATGTGAGGTTCTGATCTTGTGTATGATTTCGGAAAGTGGAATGTGGTTCTATGATTTATAGGCTGGACTGGATTGTGTAATTATAGTTAAAATGTGTTGTAGGACCTATGTGAGATAGAGTGACGTGGGATCACCCCCGGGTATATGCTTGGTAAGGTCATTCAGCTATTGGTTGGCTTCTAGGACAACTCTAGGTACGCTCGAGGACGAGCGTTTGTTTAAGTTGGGGAGGATGTGACGACCCGACCCGTCGTCACATGAGTTACCGCCCCGTTTCCCCCATTTTATGCTTCTTCATGTTTCATTATCAGTATTTGGTGTGTTAGAGTTGATTTGGATTGGTTTTGGTAGAAAATGAGACACTTAGTCTCTTTAAGGAAGGCTTGTTTTGGAAAAAGTCAGCCGGATGTTGACCTATGAGTTAGAGGGCTCGGTTGTGGATTCCGACGATTCGGTTAGCTTCGGGGGATGATTTGTGACTTAGGAGCGTGATCGGAAGTGATTTTGGAGGTCCGGTGTAGAATTAGGCTTGAATTGGCGAAGTTAGTATTTTGGCAATTTCCGATTGATAGGTGAGATTTTGATCCGAGGGTCGGAATGGAATTCCGAGAGTTGCAGTAGCTTCTTAGGTGATTTGGGATGTGTGTGCAAAATTTCAGATGATTCGGAGGTGATTTGGTTGGGTTTTTGATCGAATGCGTGTTTCGGAAGTTTTGGAAGAACTTAGGCTTGAATTCGATGAGAATTGATAATTTTAGTGTTGTTGGATGTGTTCTTATGATTGGAACAAGTTTGAATAACGTTGTAGGATGCATTGGTATTTTTGGTTGAGGTCCCGGGGGCCTCGGGGTGAGTTCGGACGGTTAATGTCACGACCCCAGTTCACCCTCCATGAACATGTCGTGATGGCACCTAG
Organism: Nicotiana attenuata; assembly: GCF_001879085.1. Classification (NCBI taxonomy): domain Eukaryota; kingdom Viridiplantae; phylum Streptophyta; class Magnoliopsida; order Solanales; family Solanaceae; genus Nicotiana; species Nicotiana attenuata. Next base: position 1,193 of record NW_017675458.1, on the reverse strand, counting down.
TTCCTACAACTAGGTAAGCCTAACAGTGCGGAATAACAAATTAACATTTGCGAAATAATTAATTAAAACTGAACATATGGAAATAACAACTGTATATAAGGCCACTCGGCCTAAACAACTCAAAAATATGCGGAAGTCTACAACTAAATCCCAAAACCCGGAAACTCACGGGAAACACAGGCTAATAGAATGTAGTGATCTGCTCTACACCAGAATGTCTAACAACATGAAGGGAAAGAAAGGAACTATCTGCTAAAGCCGGAATAGAGTAGAGACTCCTGGTCTGCGGACGTAGCAGATATACCTCAAGTCTCAGCTAGAACTCTCCACCACGAGGATGATACACCTGGGAGGAAGTAACTGGATCTGCACATGAAAAACATGCGTAGGAAGGGCATGAGTACACCACAACGGTACTCAGTAAGTGCCAAGCCTAACCTCGGTTGGGTAGTGACGAGGAAGGTCAGGGCCTTACTGAGATAACATAATAAATAATGAGATAACAGAAACAATTTAAATAAAGTCTACAACGAGAATCCTAAACCAGGTAAATAAGGAAGAACAGTAATAGAAAGCAAGGTATAATACAAGGAAAACTGCCCTCAACAAGGAATAATAGCCGGGGATCTCTTGGTATCCTCATCATACACACTAGGGATCTCTTGGTATCCCGAGGATCTCTTGGTATCCTCATCATATACACTAGGGATCTCTTGGTATCCCGAGGATCTCTTGGTATCCTCATCATATACACTAGGGATCTCTTGGTATCCCGAGGATCTCTTGGTATCCTCAATAAGTAAGCCGGGGATCTCTTGGTATCCCAGTATATATATAGAAACACATGTGCCAGGGATCTCTTGGTATCCCGCACCCTCTGTCCAGAAAATCTCAAGTACAGGGGGATCTCCCGGGAAGCCGTCCCGTAGTCCCAAATTAAACACACAACAACAAGCAACTCATAATCTCAGAATAATGCTAAAAGATCAGGACAAGAAATAGTAAATTCTAGCCTAACATGCTCCACAGAGTATAAATAGCACAGCTAAACAATTAGCAAGTAAGCCAGATAAACATGAGTCTCTAAAGCTAGCACAGGTATAAACTTACAGTTTAAAACTGAACAAGTAACCATGAAATCTCAATTTAAATGCTTCAAAGTGAAAACGGGTTTACAACAATTAGCTCAAGTA